>NC_079446.1:48873382-48918382 GCF_903798145.1 Danio aesculapii | reverse complement strand
CAGGCCTACAGCAAAGTAGAAAAAGTTTGGCCTCATTAAATAATCCTCCAAACAGCTGTCAAAATTGACCAAAAACAATACATTTTATTCCGTCTCTAACTGACATATATATTCATCACTATGGAAAATATTTTTCTTTTATAATATTTATTAGTGATGCATTCAATGATTACAGAATAACCAAAAAAGCGCACAGAATGGCAATCACTGATTTTTGAAATCACTTTCAACAATTGCAAAAAGAGAAGCCGAAGCACAGCGTTTTTGACCTCAACGTACAGTGTTTGTGTTGTAGGTCTCAGATGAGCAGACTGCTGGATGAGGATGGGCTTTTAGTTTTTTTAAATGTGTGTGTTTTCCTTTTAAATAAAATAAAGTTATATTGACCCCTCACTGGCTATTCTACGTGTTGTTCTTTACATATCTATAGTTCTAGATTGTGATTTCCTATCCTGTTTGAGCACTGGTTTTCCTGATTTAGTGATCCTGAAAAAATCCTATCAAGATCAGATTGATCCAATCTGATGTTGCTTTGAAAAACTGGCTCAAAAAGTAAGCTGGATTACGTGATCACGGATCTCAAAAAAGGATTACTAAATCCGGATCAATTTTATCCGGATTAAACCTTTTGAAAAACCGGGCCCTGGATGTGTTTGTATAGTTTCTTCTTTTACTGGGGGAAAAAAACTAAAAATATAACTTGATTTTTCTAAAACAATACAAATATTAGTAACACTTTAGCTTAACTCACAATTCACACTTTTACCACTGGCTTACTACCTGTCTATTCATTTATTACTTAATATTATGTATTCATTCATTCGTTTTCTTTTCGGCTTAGTCCCTTTATTAATTAGGGATCGCCATAGCGGAATGAACCAACAACTTATACAGCATATGTTTTATGCAGCGGATGCCCTTCCAGCTGTACACTCTCATTCACACACATACACTACGGACAATTTAGCTTACCCAATTCACCTATTGCGCATGTGTTTAGACTTGTGGGGGAAACCGGGGTACCCGGAGGAAACCCACACCAACACAGGAAGAACATGTTAACTTCACACAGAAATGCCAATGGACTCATTCGAGGCTCAAACCTGCAACCTTCTTACTGTGAGGCGATTATGCTACGCACTGCGCCACCGTGACACCACTACTTAATATTATAATTAATATTATATACTTTTATTACCTAATTGCTTTTAGTGCTTAAAAAGTTTGATGTTATTCAACAATACATCCCTAATCATAGCCAAAACCTAAACACAACAGCTACTTTACTAACTATTATTAGGCCACTAATTAGTAGATCATTCTTAGCCTAGGGTAACACTTTATTTTAAGTCGAAATTCACACTATTATCAAACCATTAACTAACACTACTAGCTTAATAAACTACTAATTATCCACTTATTAACAATTATTAAGGTAGTCAATGGGTTTAATTTGGGGTATGAGTAGGGATGTAGAATAAGATCATATTTTATAGTACTAATAAACAGTTATTATCTTAATAATTAGTAATAGGCCAGTATTAAATGTGTGAACTGTGACTTTAAGTGATACCAAATAAAGCATTACCAAAATATGTATTTTAAATAATCAAGAAATGACTAAAAAACAAAAGTATATTCTGCTAAAATAAAAATATCCTCTATAAAGCTCTTTTACACTATAAAAAATGCAGTGTTCCACACATCTCCTTCATGTTGAACCAAATCCAATCAATTAAGTTAACTTTTTACAAGCAACTTAAGCTTTTTTACTCATTTAAATGGACTGAACATAAAACAATTAAGTTGTCCCTTAAAAAACCTTCAGAATTGTGTACTCATTTTAAATAGCAAAAGCCATTTTTGTGAGTGTGCATTGAAAGTAAATAGGGACATAGGGTATTCATTTAAGCTGGCTTTACACAGAGCTTCATACACTTAATCAATTAATCAGGTCACTGAGATTGTTTATGAAAAATCTGCACAAACATCTATTGTGTTCCACTGATAAAGAAACTCATGCAGGTCAGGAGTGACGTGAAGGTCGGTGAATGATGACTGAGTGGTCATATCTGAGTGAACTAGTCCTTTAGTCAAGGTACAACACACCAAACATAAAGAAACCTGAAGAAGAACTGAAGGAAGGTAAAAAGTCATGCTTCATCTTTGAGACTCAAATAAAGTGAGGTTTTTAGTTCACTAAAAATGACAGACATTATAGAAGATAGACAGCACATGTTAAGGGTAGGGTTAGTGTCTTACGCACACTGCTGAGTGCTCTTATTTCACAATGCATCCTTGCGGGAAAAAATCATCAGGAGTTTTTTTTAAGATACTGCTTATAAACGTCTGAAGACCATACCAAACATTCTTCATCATCATCATCATCATCATACACTATAGACCAGGCATGGGTAAACTCGATCCTCGAGGGCTGGTGTCCCTGCAGAGTTTTGCTCCAACACTAATCAAACACACCTGAACACCCTAATTAGTGTCTTCAAGATCACTAGAAACCTACAAGCAGGTGTGTTTGATTAGGGTTGGTGCAAAACTATGCAGGGACACCGGCCCTCCAGGATCGAGTTTGCCCATCCCTGCTATAGACTGTAGACATCATCTATAGACATCATCATCATCACTCATACACTAACAGAAAGATGAAAGGATAAAATAATGAAATTTGACAAAGACATCTTCAAAATGGATTTGGGATTAAATGAGTGCGCTCAACACAAAAAGTAGCATTACTGTTTTTTTTAATCAATAGCTTAACTAAATCAACACAAAAATGGCATGATAAATCAAGTGGAATGAAAATGATGATTTCGTGCTTGAGAAATTACCAATTTCTTATATTACAGAGATCAATATCTACAAGTGCACTTCTAATCATGGTTACACATCAGATGCTTGTGTGGATGAAATCCTACCTGATCCTTCCTCGGTCACCATCCCCAGACCTTCAGCTTTATTCTGACGCTCGAAAGCGTTGAGATCCAGAACACTGGAGAACAAACATCACCATCATCACCATTCATCATCACCATTATTCTTCTTCTTCACCATCATCATCAATCATCATCACCATTCATAATCTTCATCATCACAGTCACCCTTTTTGATCATCGTCATCACCATTCTTTACCATTATCATCACCATCATCTTCGTCATCCCCATCAATATTATCCCCTTCATAATCACCATCCTTTATCATCAACATCATCATCACAGTTATCATAATCATCATCATCATCATCACCATCATCTTCGTCATCACCATCAATATTATCCCCTTCATAATCACCATCCTTTATCATCAACATCATCATCACAGTTATCATGATCATCATTATCATCACCATTCTTCACCATTATCAACAAAATCATCACCATCATCTTCGTCAACACCAACATGATTCCCACCATTTAACATCGCCATCATCATTCCCCAACATCTTCATTATCATCACCATCCTTTATCATCATCATGACCATCATCATCACCATTCATAATCTTCATCATCACCATTCATAATCTTCATCATCACCATTCTACAGCATCCTCATTCTTCATCATTATCATCACCATCCTTCATCATCCCCACCATTCATAATCATCATCATTGTCCTCATAATCACAATCATCACCACCATTCTTCATCATTATCTTCATCATCATCACCACTATTCTAGATCATCATCACCACCACCATTCATAATCATCATCGTCAACATAATCACAATCATCACCACCATTCTTCATCATTATCTTCATCATCATCACCACTATTCTACATCATCATCATCATCACCACCACCATTCATAATCATCATCGTCAACATAATCACAATCATCACCACCATTCTTCATCATTATCATCATCACCACCATTCTTCATCATTATCATCATCATCATCACCACCATTCTTCATCATCATTATCTTCATCATCATCACCACTATTCTACATCATTATCATCATCATCACCACCACCATTCATAATCATCATCGTCAACATAATCACAATCATCAACACCATTCTTCATCATTATCATCATCACCACCATTCTTCATCATCATCATCATCACCACCATTCTTCATCATTATCACCACTATTCTACATCATCATCACCACCACCATTCATAATCATCATCGTCAACATAATCACAATCATCACTACCATTCTTCATCATTATCATCATTACCACCATTCTTCATCATTATCATCATCATCATCATCACCACCATTCTTCATCATTATCTTCATCATCATCACCACCATTCTTCATCATCATCATCATCATCATCACCACC
The DNA here is from genome assembly GCF_903798145.1 of Danio aesculapii. NCBI lineage: Eukaryota > Metazoa > Chordata > Actinopteri > Cypriniformes > Danionidae > Danio > Danio aesculapii. The sequence continues at coordinate 48,914,061 of NC_079446.1, read as the reverse complement.
ATTCTTCATCATTATCATCATCACCACCATTCTTCATCATTATCATCATTACCACCATTCTTCATCATTATCATCATCATCATCATCACCACCATTCTTCATCATTATCTTCATCATCATCACCACCATTCTTCATCATCATCATCATCATCATCACCACCATTCTTCATCATTATCATCATCACCACCATTCTTCATCATTATCATCATCATCATCATCATCATCACCACCATTCTTCATCATTATCATCATCACCACCATTCTTCATCATCATCATCATCATCATCATCATCATCACCACCATTCTTCATCATTATCACCACTATTCTACATCATCATCATCATCACCACCACCACCATTCATAATCATCATCGTCAACATAATCACAATCATCACCACCATTCTTCATCATTATCATCATCACCACCATTCTTCATCATCATCATCATCATCATCACCACCATTCTTCATCATTATCATCATCACCACCATTCTTCATCATTATCATCATCATCATCACCACCATTCTTCATCATTATCTTCATCATCATCACCACTATTCTACATCATTATCATCATCACCACCATTCATAATCATCATCGTCAACATAATCACAATCATCACCACCATTCTACATCATTATCATCATCACCACCCTTCTTCATCATCAATATCATCACCATTCATAATCTTCATCATCACCATTCCTCAGCATCATCATTCTTCATTATCATCATAAACCACACCATTCTTCATCACTATCATCTTCATCATCACCATCATTAGTATCTCCATCATCATCATCACCATTCAAAATCACCTTCATCATTTCCAACATCTGTCATCATCACCATCCTTTATCATCATCATCACCATCATATTGTTATAATCACAATCATCACCACCATTCTTCATCATTATCAACATCATCACCACCATTCATAATCTTCATTGTCAACATAATCTTCATCATCTTCACCATTCTTCATTATCAACATCATTACCATTCCTAATCTTCAGCATCATCATTCTTCATTATCATCATGAACCACACCATTCTTCATCACTATCATCTTTGTCATCACCATCATTATCTCCATCATCATCATTTAACATCATCATCATAATTTCCAACATCTCTGTGATCATCACCATCCTTTAACATCATCATCATCATCACAGTCATCATCTTCACTACCGTCATTACCATTTTTCATCATTATCATCATCATCATCATTCTTCTATATCATCACCATAATCACCATCATGCATTTCGTTGCCTTGTACTTGTACATGTGTGATGACAATAAATTGAATCTAATCTAATCTAATCTAATCATCAGAATCACATTTTTATCATCACCATTCTTCATCACCATCATCATCACCACCATCATTACAATCACATCACTATCATCATTCCTCCTCACCATCATCTTCACCATCATAACATTCATCATCATCATCACACTCATCTTTCTCATCATCATAATCATCCCATTTCTTCATCATCATCTTCGTCACCTTCATCACCTTCATCATCATCACCATTATCATCATAATCCTCATCATCCTCACAATCATCACAACCATTCATCATCACGTTTATCACAACCCTCGTCATCACCCTCATTTTTGTCAATATCGTCATCATCACATTCACCACCATCACAATTCTCATCATCACCATCATCATCACTCACAGCATAATCTTGAGCTGATGTACCTGCATGACTGCATCAGACCCGCCAGACTCTGGAAGAAGCCCACATCACGCTTGTCCTTCAGGTAGTCCAGCATTTTCTGCAGGTGGAGAAGAGGAACATACTGAACATCAAACTGTAGCATCAGTAACCACATTATAGCAGGTTAGATTTTAATGCCTAGCAGCTCCATGCTAGTTAGTTAAAGGTTTAGAGGAGCTGTTTTTATCCACAGTCCAAAATAAGTCAATTAAAGTGGATCCATCCATAATGAAAAGTGCCTCATAAAGCTCCAGAGGGAGAATAAAGGTCTCCTTCAGTCAATTCATGGTTTGTAGGAAAAATATTCATGTTTAAAACTTACTACACTGTTTTGTGCAACTTCTAGTGACCACTGTCTATAAACGAGCTCTCCAATATTTCCAACACGGATGGCTTAGCATTTATATTCAAACAATTGGTTTCATTTTCAAATATTTACAGCAGGCTTTAAGAGTAAACTCTAGTTTCTTACTGTCTTTTCAGAGTTTTCTTTACATCAATTACAGCGACCAATGGTTGTCAAGGTCAAAAAATTATATTTTCACACTAAAACAATAAAAAATGCCTCAACATTTGTGACAACTCAGCACAAAATCAGTCATTTTAGTAGCAAAAATTCTGTATTTCTTTTGTAAAATCCTGGAGTGACTGTAGAATCATCTTTTTATGAGGTGATTTTTTGGTGCATTAGCGCCATCAGCTGGACAGGACGGCATTTTTCTATCTCAGTGTCAAGCGAATGTGAAGTTGATGCTGAAATAATTTCAGTTTTGGATGAACTAACCCTGTAAACATGATGACACTTGTAGAAATCAAGCATGGAAAGCTGTTTTAACACTTTACAAGGGGAAAAAAGCTCAATGCCAGTAAAAAAAGATGCAAAAAAGCTTTTTCGAGTCCAAATACCTAAACATTCTTAAATTAAGAAGCATTTTCTAGACAAGCAAAACATATTATCTTGATTTAAGAAATAATAAGTCAAAATTAAGAGAGTTTTTCCCTGAAACAAGCAGTATGTCAAAAGGAAAAACATATTATTTTGCTTGCCACATTGGCAGATTATTTTGCTTGTTTAAGGAACAAACTCACATCATTTTACCACATTATTTTTTTTAAACAAGACAAAATTTTGGCTTGTCTAGAACAGTGTTTCCCAACCCTGTTCCTGAAGGCACACCAACAGTCCACATTTTCAACCTCTCCCTAATCAAACACACCTGAATCATCTTATCATAACATCAGAAGAGACTCCAACACCTGAAGTTAATGGGTCAGATAATGGAGACATCCAAAATATGTACTGTTGGTGTGCCTCCAGGAACAGGGTTGGGAAACACTGATCTAGAACATGCTTTTTAGATATTTGGACTGGAAACAAGACAAATGATCAAAGTAAAAAAAGCCTATTTTGCAGTGCTGCTGTTACACTGACCTGCTGAACAGTTGAGTTTCCTCCATTGAGGATGGCGATTCCCAGCTTCAGTGTGGAGGCCACCATTGGCCCCATCTCTCCTGCACAAACACACTCCATCATCAGTGCTGTCATCATCACCCACATGCATGGGTTCAGTGTGTGTTTTCAGGCTGTTTCTGACCTTTGCTGGCGCTGATGGTCTGCAGCACCATCTCAGCAGCTCCGCGGTCGTGAAGTCTGGCCTGCTGATACAGCAGCTTCTGCTTCTCCATTTCCTTCTCCTGCAGGACAGACAGACAGGAGGATCAGTGCAGCACTGATGCTGGGATCTCCTCACCCAGCATGTGTGCACACAGACAACCACAAATGTGTCAAAACACAAGATCATTGTGTTTCCAGAGGGTGAACACGTCCATATTCCCAAAGCCACAGTGGAATCTGCTCTGATATCAGTCCAGATAAAGTCAAATTATATACACTCCCTGACAAAAGTCTTGTCGTCTATCCAAGTTTTAGGAAGAGCAAATAATAACTTGACTTCTAGTTGATCACTTGGTATCAGAAGTGGCTTATATAAGAGGCAGACCTCTAGATTACGCTTATTTTAGCTAAATAAAATTTGATCATGTCTTGATTTCTAATGATTTCATTAGGACAGTAAGGTCTGACTTTGCATAGACTAAAGTCTTGTGATTAACAGAAGTAATGTCCAGTATAGAATATGTGGTCATGCTGCAGTGGAAACAGAATGAATATTGTGTCTGACTCCATCATGAGCTTGGAGGACTGCATCCATACATCTCTGCAATGACTCAAATCACTGATTAATTAAGTCATCTGGAATGGCAAAGAAAGCCTTCTTGCAGGACTCCCAGAGTTCATCAAGATTCTGATTCATCTTCAACACCTCCTCCTTCATCTTACCCCAGACATGCACAATAATGTTCATGTCTGGTGACTGGGCTGGTCAATCCTGGAGCACCTTGACCTACTTTGCTTTCAGGAGCTTTGATGTGGAGGCTGAAGTATGAGAAGGAGCGCTATCCTGCTGGAGCATTTGCCCTCTCCTGTGGTTTGTAATGTAAAGGGCAGCACAAATGTCTTGATACCTCAGGCTGTTGATGTTGATCATCCACTCTGCAGATCTCTCGCACGCCCCCATACTGAATGTAACCCCAAACCATGATTTCTCCTTCACCAAACTTGACTGATTTCTGTCAGACTCTTGGCTCCATGCTGGTTCCAGTAGGTCTTCTGCAGTATTAGTGATGATTGGGATGCAGTTCAACAGATGATTCATGGGAAAAATCCACCTTCTGACACTTTTCCAAATGATCAACTAGAAGTCGAGTTATTATTTGTTGCTCTTACAGCTGAGATCAACAACAAGACTTTTGTCAGGTAGTGTCAAATAAAAGATTCACATCATGAACTAATAAAATAAAGCTTTTGCAGTCATACCATATTTTTCACATCAATGAGCTCTGACTTGTTCAGATATTTCTGCAGGAACTTTAATGAACATTTAAAAATTCCCCATTTACATGATGATAAAATGACGACCGAACTAGCTCTATATTTGAATACAACGATGCATGTTTCAGACCAATCATCATCATTAATAGCCTGCTTGCTATGGGACATGGTCACTGTAAGACAGCGCAGAGGAGAATGAAGCATCATGGGTAAAGCAGCATCATCATCATCATCACCATGACAACACAGGAAGCAGCTGCTGCGGTGCATCTGCTGCAACATGCTGCAAAATATGCCAAATACACAACCACGCTGAGGGAAATAAAGAGTCTTCAACAAAATGAGAAGTTTGGAAAAGCTGACAGGAACATTCGGCGCCGGTTACCAGAGACTGCTCTTCTTTGCTGGAAATTTTGATGCTTAAATCTTTCATAATATCACGCTGCGGAAACAAAATTTAGTCATTTCATACTTTGGCTTGAAAGTGTGTGAGTTAGAACTAACTGGAACAGAAGAGTGACGCGGGAGAACAGAAACTTCCAGAGCAGCGTGTTGATGCTAGCCATGCTAATGTGGCAACTAATCAGTGCTCAAGACAAAATAAACCACTTTCATATTGAGACTGGCATCAACAATCTCGTTTTAAAGGATAAGTTCACCCAAAAATATATATAATCAATGTATAATCAATATATAATTAATAAATAAATATAACTCATTTGATACCAAACCCCTGAGACCTTCACTCATCTTCAGAACACAAGTTAAGATATTTTAGATGAAATCTGAGAGCTCTCTCGTCCTCCATAGACAGCAAGTGTCCCGAAAGTTTCAGAAAAGAACCAAGAACATCGTCAAAACAGACCATGTGACTTCTGTGGTTCAACTGCAATCATACGAAGATACAAGAACCTGTTTTTGTGGTAAAAACAAACTCGTTGAGACTCTTGCAGTCTATGGAGGATGAGTTAATCTCGGATGTGATCTAAAATGACTTCATTTGTGTTCTGAAGATGAACGAAGGTCTCAGGGTCTCAATTTGGGGTGAACTAACCATTTAAAGGGGACCTATTATGCAAAAATCACATATTTTTAGCACAGTTGTGTAGCAACAGTCTGTGAATATAAGCAGCTTTTAATGGTAAAAATACATTATAAAAAATAGATAAAATTGATAAAAACCGTCTGCAGAAACACTGTTTCTCTCTTTGTATGCGTCATCAGAGGGGCAAAGCCCCGCCCACTAGTGACCATCTCTCCCTCATTAGCATAGGACCTTAGTCCTGTTTTTAAATCTGATACTATGCTGACACGCAAGCATTTGTAGCTCCGCCCTCTTTCGAAAAGAGCACAATCTAATTTGAATTTAAAGCGAGGGTCATCAACTGGCACAATTAGGATCAAAGTCTAAAAGGATCAGAGCTATAAATCATTATTTGTGGGGTATTTTGAGCTGAAACTTCATATACACACACTTCAGGGACATCAGAGCCTTTTTTACATCTTGAAAAGAGATGCACAATAGGTCCCCTTCAATTTATAAACCACACAACACCAATGAGCAGAGGGGTTTGGGCATTTGTAAGGCTGGGAGATACATTTAAACCAGCTAAGACCAGCTGAAACCACCTTAAACTGGTTTCAGCTAATTTTAGTTTTCCAAATAATCCAGCTCTGACCAGTTTAAAGGAGGCTAAAGATAACAGGTGTTTTCAGTAGCATTTTTTCGTTCAGTTGTGTGATGTCATTTATAATGTGCTTGAGACTGACAGACGTTCTTATGGTGAGTTCACACCAGACGCGGATGAAGCATCAAGCGAGAGTGACATATTTGTTAAATCAATGCAAAGACATGCACATCCTGCGGCGCGATCCGCATGAGTGAGGCGATTCACACAAATGAAGCAGCACGAATTGAGCGTTTTGCGCGTTTGACGTGCTTAATGCGTGAATCGCTCGAGTTGGAAGATTATGACGTTGCACCTGCAGTTAGTGTCCCTAGGGGAAATCCTCTTGCCGACACCGGACAACAGTTCATCAAACTGGGTTCGGCTCAGTCTGAAGCGCCGCTGAAAGCTTTCATAGTTTCTAGAGGAGTTGATGAACTCACAGAGCTGCTGCACCTCTAAAAAGGTCTAGTTCACTCAGACACGGCGCCGAATGAATCTACACTGTTTTTCAGCTTTCCTAAAGCACATAAACACAGCTACTCTCTCAATAAAATCCATGTTAGCCATTTAGCAACAAATCTAGAGTCTCCGCTGACAGAAGGCCCACCCATGACGCGATTCCGCATCTGTTGTGAAGTGAATTTGATGTGTAAATGATGCGAGTAGACTCAAAATGTTCACGCGTCTATTTACACACGAATAGTGCGATTTATTCGTGCATGCCACATCTGGTGTGAACACAGCATTAGGTTTGTTTGTTTTTTTAAGCGTGGATGTGCAAAACCAGCTCAGATGAAAGTCTACATTATGGCTAGGGCCAGATGGAATCTGCGGACGTTTTTTGCTATTTCTGCGGAAAATTTGAGTAAAAATCTGCGGATTTCTGCGGAATTATTTTGGGAGTATCTAAAATCTTAATATGTGAAATAAAAAATAATCACTTTTTAACTTTTATTTAATGTTTGCAATGCAAATCCAAATTGGTTCCACTTATTTGGTAAACAAAGCAAGTCTCTCATATAATATCTCTACTAAAAGACAGAAAATATTACTGTACAAACTGCATTGTACATAAATCAGATGAACATTTTCATATTAGTCATTAATATTACTGTAATTAATAAAAAACAAACAAAATAAATATAGATTTACACACATTTACTCAAGTAAATAAACAGCATTAATGATGGGCTAAGAATCTGCACAGATTCCGTGTGGGCCTAATTATGGCTTGAACCAGACTAAGGTGGTTTGCAGGTCTTGAGCTAAAAAAGCAGGCAGAATGAGAGCAGCAGAGCAGTTTTCTGAGCTCTGATCTACATGAGTGGTGTGGTCGAGACGATCACGCATGAACACATGAGGCGCACATATTCATTCATGCTCTTCAAAGCCGCAAAGGAAAAGCAACTCAAAGGGTTTGTTTGAGGAGGAACAGCTTTTAAACTTTATCACGTACCTCAAAACTCTTCACCTCGTCCTCTTCCTCTTCATCATGGCAGCTCTGTGATTATTCAAACAGAACATCTGCAGTTAAAGACAACAATATTCGCCCTCCGGCTAAATTTTTTATTCTTTTTCAAATATTTCCCAAAGTGCTTTTTAACAGAGATTTTTAACAACACATTTTTAAACACACTTTCAGTTTAATAACTCATTTCTTCTGTCTTTATAATGATGACAGGGCATGCTATTTTGCTGGTTATTTTGCAAAACAATAGTATTCAGTTTAAAATCCAATTTAACGGCTTAAATAGGTTAACTACGCAAGTCATTACACAACAGCGGTTTGTTCTGTAGCCAATGTTATGTAATATATATATATATATAATATATATAATATAATATATATATAACAGTTCTGTCTGGTTCTTGAATCTGATTGGCTGATAGCCAGGAAATATTGCAGAATATGGTCTAGCCACTTCACCCTTCACCTTTGTATTACTCTGCCCACATCCAGCAACAAGAGGACACTTTACAGTTTGACAAATATAGCAGTTATTGGACAACATAATGTACTTTTGAATCTTTTTTAGTCGATAATGTAGTAGTTTAGATTGCAACTATGCAGTTTATTTATAAGGATAGTGCCTATTTCAAAATATTTATAATATCTGAGAGACAGCGCGTCGGCGGCCATTAGCCAAATACGGTTGACGTTGTCTAGCCACAAGATGGCGCCAGGACCACATAATCAGCCCTTGCTTAGAATATCAAAACAGCGTGTTTTCTAACTACAGCTGATCAAATCATTATTAAACAGGTAAGTGATATTCTAAGTCGATTTATCTCTTTTGTATAGATTGCAATTATGCAGTTTATTCATAAGGACAGTGCCTATTTTAGTACAGTTACTTTTCTATCCCAGTTCTCAACAGTGTTCTTCAGAGACCTCACCCCCGAACACCCCCTCCCCCTCCTTATTTTTCCTTATCGGAAACACAACAGCAGTCTGATAGTGATTGCGCTGCTTTTATCGCGGTTAATTATTGTGATATCCCGATTGCAGCAAAGAAATACTGTAGACTGTGATACTGTAAGAAGATAGCTTTCTCTGTAGACGGAGGGCATTTCATGTCAAGTCTAGCCTTATAATCTTAAAATGTCAGCAAAATCATCTGTTTTATCATCACTTTATACAATACGCTTGAGAATCATTCAAATATTAGCGCTAAAGTGACGTTGGTGAGGTAGTAACGGTTTCTGCTGTTCTGAGGTCAGCTGCAGATGTCCCAAAAAAGTAGTTCCTAATACAAAAGGGATTTTAGACTCTCCGTGTTTGATTTTCTTTTTTATATACATGATTGTGCTCTCAAACTGTTGTATAAACGCAATATCACACGAGTAGCAGTGCGATATGGCTGTATATCAGCACTGGTGGGAGGCTTAGTGTCCCACCAGTGCTGATATATATATATATATATATATAATATAATTATTATTATATATATATATATATATATTTTTTTTTTAATAAGACTTTCTCCAGAAGAAAACTATAATAAGAAACATTTCTTGAGGACCTTAGCTTCATTAAAAAGTACTTGGGAAATATATTTTAAAAAACCCACAAGAGGGCTAGTCATTTTGTGTTTAACTGTATATCAGATTATAATCTTAAAAGAGAAAAGCCAATATTATAATCAAAGTTATAGAGTCTTACTTTGGCCATGATATCAGCGTAAGCCATGTAGAGATGATCCTCTTCTAGTTTACTACAACACAACAAGAGCAGCTCAGAGAATGTCAGAATGATATCACTGTGATTTGGGCCAGTTATTTTAAAGTCGCCATGAAATCCAAATCTACTTTTCTTATTTTTATATGTATTTAGGAGTTCTCATTATAAACTATGAACTATCTACGATCTTCATTATTTTTTAAAAATGCATTTGCCCTCATAAACTTTAGTCAAATACCATAATCTTCCCTCCCCCTCAAAATGACTTTCTTCACTTTCTGGTCACATGGATTTCCTTTAGGGCGGAGCTATCTGTCATTTGGGGCGGGGCTATCAGTGGGTGTCTCGTTTCTGTTCTGAATTCAACTTTTTCTCACTTCAAGACCGTTTCAAGTGTATGCAGGGGCGTAGCAACCATTTAGAAACAGGTGATTAATAATTATATGAACGTATGATCTCATACAGCCCTCCCCCCAACTTTTAAAATGTCCGCTACATTCCTGAGTCTATGTACGTCACAATAGCAGAAATTAGGACAATATTAAGTTCCGTTTCATGGCGACCTTAACCAAGAGATGTACGTAAGAGGAAAACCAGCCACCATTTCTCAGTCAGTGCGGTCCGGCTAAACAGCTGAATGAGCTGGTGTAACGGGTCGATGTGTTTTGTCATCTCGTCCTCCTCTGGTGGTTCCTCTACACCTGGTTTCTGAAACACCGAACAGCAACAGCTGAATCAACAATACAATAACCTTATGACTCTTGTCATTTTAGAGCTGCTTAGTAGCAGAATATGTCTCGTAAAGTTAGCATTACTGATTCTGTTGAATTTTTTATTTTTTATTTATTTTTTTTAACAATTATTTTTTGGGGGTTTTCACCTTTAATTGATAGGACAGTACAGAGTATTGACTGGAAAGTGTGGGGAACAGAGAGAGGGGAAGTATCGACATAGGACCACGAGTCGGGAATCGAACTCTGGTCGCCATGAGCACTTGAGTGCATGTGTTGATGCAGTAACCACTACACCACTGGTGAGGACAATTCTGTTGAATTTTAATATATCACTGCAACAATTCTATATTCATATGCAACGTATTAAAAAATTGGAATCAGAAGCAGACCAAAAACCAAAACACATTTTTATATAGACTCTAGAGCAGCGTCTGCAGTATTCAAATTAGAATGAGAGTCCCAAATCCCACACTTACCCCGGGAGCTCTATATTTATTTCCAGTGCAAATTTGAAGTGTAAATTCTAGAGTAAACAAGAGTAAACATGAATGAATGCTGTGTTTAAATGCTGCATGAGAGAAATACATACGGCTAAATCCTCAATCAGTTTGTCCTCGAAGTAATGCTCTTCGGTCTCGATCCAGGACTTCTCATAACCCTGCAGGAACAGGTTCACTGCCCTGTGCCTGAGAACCAGACAGAGAGTAGGAATCAGATCATCAGGAATCAGATAATCAGGACAGGATGAGAATCAGGAATCTGATAATCAGGAATCAGATCATATGTATAGGATAAGAATCAGGAATCAGAACATTAGAGCAGGGTGAGAGTCAGAAATCAGATCATCAGAGATCATGAGGAAGACAGAAGACCTTCACCTGGGCAGGTTATACAGAGGCGCCATCCTGAAACAGGCCACCACGGCTCTCTTCCTCTGTTTGGACAGAAGCTTGTGCCACACCGCCTTCTTACTGCGCTGAGGATGTTCAACCTGCACACACACACACACACATCATCATCTGTGAGATTGTTTAATTCCGATTGATAGTGTAAATCAGGGCTATTCAATATTCGAACCCGGCCCCCAAGGCAATTTGTTCCGGCCCTCCAAAAAGTGTGACCAAGACATCAAAATAAATTTAGTTCAGTCGAAAAACAGCTGCTATAGTTATGAAATGACGTGTGTCTGTTCAAAACAGCACGAGCTCCAGTTGAAGGCTGCGCAAAGCGCAAGTCACCTGACATTTAGCGAGTGGTGCGAGCAGCCGAAAACATTTGGATGTGTTTGTAGAAAGGGCCTTTGTACAATGCACTGATATCGTTAATAGGGATGCAATGATTAGCCAATTTCACTATTAACCGCGCTTAAATTCATTATGGTTAATTAATCGTAAAGGCTTCTCAATGCCGCGTTTCTGTTGCATGGAACAAAACTGCTACAACTAAACAAAGTTATGCCAACTGTGCGCTAGTTCAAAGTTCCGAGCTTATACCGAGACTAATACGCACACACATTGGATTAGCCATAGCAGCAGGCCGTTCACATATTGCGTCTTTTCCGCGCGCAAGTTCATTATTTCCAATGGAGACGTGCGCATATTGGGAGCGGTGCGCGCACGGCTTTTAGAGCGAACCCACACACTTGCACCCTCCAGACGCACACAGTAGAAATGATCTCAGGCTGTCGTGGAGAGAGTTGTACGTGGCTTTCAGTGCAATACAAACAAAAGATATGTTAGACGAATTATTACAAATTATTAAAATGATTATGTATGTATGAACGCAGATAATAACAACACTTCATTTATATACTTACCTAATATAAAGCTTAAATTAACATTAGACAAATGCTATTTATTTATTCTTATTTTTATTTATTTATTCATTGTTCTGTCATTTATTTTCATTGTAAAATTATCACTCACGTTTAAATCAAAAACTTTTACATTTATTTTTAAGTCCAAAGAGAGAAACGGACTGTTGTTTGTTTTTTATTAATATTTTGTGCTGTATTTGGTTATTTTTTAAAGATTTATTTTTTGGCTATTTTGCCTTTATTAGATAGGACAGTATTTAGGACAGGAAGCGAAGTTGGAGAGAGAGAGAGGGGGGTAGGGTAGGGAAATGTCCTCGTGCCGGGATTCGAACTCGTGACGCCCTGACGTGCTACTGCACCATATGTCGACGCGCTAACCACTAGGCTATTGCGCCAACCTGTATTTGGTTATTGAGTAGCAATAAACAACACTATAAAATATAAGCAGTGTTCTTGTGAATTTCTAAACTAGTCGTGTTTTGAATTTAATAAATGCATAATAATAATCGTGATAAACGTGAAACCAAGATTCTTCAGACTATATTATCGTACAACCAAAATCTATAATCGTTGCATCCCTAATTGTTACGCAGTTTAAAACATATGAATGTGTCTGAACGTAGAAAAAGCCTACTTAAGCAATGCACTGCTTTTGTTGTGCTGTGAAATACAACATTTGAAGGTTTGTAAAATAAGCCACATTCAACAATGCCGTGATGTTATGTAGTTCCAAAATACAATATATTAACATTTTAATATAGACATCGCTTATATTGCAAGTCATATCTCTCCGGCCCCTCAGTTGGGATGCTTTTCATGAACTGGCCCCCATGACAAACTAATTGAATAGCCCTGCTGAGTGAATCACTGGTACAACCCTTCCTACTTCACAAGAACTGTACTTATCCAGAGCGAGCAGAAGGGCTGCCAAAATCACTCTGGACCCCTCACACCCAGCACACTGCCTCTTTGAACTTTTACCTTCTGGTCGACGCTACAGAGCACTGCGCACCAGAACAGCCCGACACAGAAATAGTTTCTTCCCTCAGGCAATCCATCTCATGAACACTTGATGATAATAATTGTGGAACCAACATCACTACTTGCTATACACTTATACACATATACACTTATTTAGCAACACACTTTACATGCCAATTTGCACATAACAGCTGCACATATAACGTTGTATATAGTAATAAACATGTACATACACTAGTCAATCTGTATATTTGCACTCACTACTTACCTCTATTTTTTATATATATATATATATATATATATATATATATATATATATATATATATATATATATATATATATATATATATATATATATATATATATATATATATATATATATATATATTTATTTATTTATTTATTTATTATCTGTTTTTGTCCTGTCTCTGTAATCCTGTTGCACTGTAGAAGCTCTGTCACCAAAACAAATTCCTCGTATGTGTGAACATACCTGGCAATAAAGCTCTTTCTGATTCTGATTCTGGTGTAAATCTTGCAATACGTCAATTTTACATCAATCTGACCAAGTATTTTGAGGAAGTATTTTTAAAAAAGAAAGAGATTTGACTTGACAGGTTTCTTTTGAAAGAAGTTTGGTAAACAGTTTCATAAAAACGAAACACTTGGACACAAAGCAACCATGAGCTAATTAACATATTACCCGCCCCCACCTATTCATAAATCAGAAACTGCCCTAAAGAAAGTCACAGTGACGAGACCTTTAAAGCATTGATTTTTCAGTGCACTTCAGCTAATCACCTGATCCAGATGGAAGAGCACATGTGCGATGTTCAGCACCCTGTGGACGGTCCGCGCGGGGTCAGATGTGTCCTCACTGCGGTTAGGCATGTCTTTATACAGCGCCATCTGCCAGCGGATTGCAGGATCCTCCAGCTGCACACACACATCACAGTCGGACATTGATGATGATGAGGAGGATGAAGATGAGTAGGTGTGAGAATATTCAATTCTGTTTATCTTTTTTTGTACTAAATGAAGAGATCTGGACAGAAAACAAGCATCTTTGACCCTTGAATGATTTCTGATGGCTGATCCAGACATCGTTCTCTCTGCATTGGTCAGTAATGCAGGATATTCACATGAACATGACTAAAAGACAGATGATGGTGATGATGACGGCTCACCTTTCCCTGTAAGTGAAGGTTGTTTCGGATCATCTCCCGCACCTCGTCCTCTGTGTCTTTCTGTAAAACAGGTGGATCTTCATCACACAGGGTATATTAATATATAATATTTATGATGTTTTAGTGATGCTGATGCAGTACCTGTGCGAAGCGGCTCTTGGCTAATCCGATCAGCTCCTGGTCTCCCGGAGCGCAGATGTTCAGTCCTACTGGAAGCAAACGCTTTAGAGCAGCGACGATCAGCGACGTCTGCAGGGAATATCGATCTCCTCGTTTCTTCATCTTCTTCCTCTCCTGATCTGATACGGCGCCCTGCATATACAGTCACATCCCAGGCATGTCAGTTACTGGGGTAAAAGCACGTTTCTTAATCATGATGACTTATCAAAGACAATTAAAGATTAGATTAGATTAGATTCAACTTTATTGTCATTACACATGTACAAGTACAAGGCAACGAAATGCAGTTTAGGTCTAACCAGCAGTGCAATGGCAGCAAGTGCAGGATACAGGTATAAGTTATAAAGTGCAGTTATAGAAAAACTATGGTGATATTAAAGGTACAATATGTAAGATTTCTTTATTAAAATACTCAAAAACCACTAGAACAGTGTTGGAACTGGCTCATGTACATGGATTATGTGTGTGTTCATGTTAATAACGTCACACACTCTCCATTTCTGGCTAGGTTTTTGGAGACAGCAGCGAGGCTTTCATTTGTTGTGTTGTTTTTAGACAACACAGAGCATTATTATAACAGAAGCCTGAAATGTATTTAGTCTGATAAAATAGCGCTGCTTCTTCTCCATGTGATCACAAGCTGAAGAACTGGAAGCGGTGGATTGTCACCAATTGCTTCAGCATTTCTCTCGTTTTGCTTCAGCCTTAGTTACTTCATACTACCACGATAAATAAGTGTTTATTACTACTTTACAAATTTAGCTCATTGATAAATGTGATTTCTGCTGGAGTCCTGTAGGATAATGAAGACCACAACTCCCATGATTCCACACTAAGTCATCAAAATACAGCTATGTTTGTTGTGAATACACGCCCTCTAGTGGAGAAAATTGCTTACTGTGCCTTTAATCATTCGTGTATTTCATCTAAGCTGCAAGATATATGAAATAACAGTGTAGTTCATGAAATATAAACTCTCTCCAGTGTTTAACAAACTCATATTGTGTCAGATGTAACTGCAAACTCACCTCATCAGTGTGCATGTCTATTTCTAATAATTGACTTATCATTTAATCAACATCAAATGGTACATTTAACAGTAACTCATTTAAAATAACTGTAACAATAACACATTTATTATCTGTATACAAGTATTTAACAATGTTACACTAACTACATAACATCTTTCAGTTGATATTTAATAAAAAATGATTGCGTGTATGTGATGTTGTACCTTGGACATTTTGGATTTGGTGTCAGTAATAAGGAAGGACATGTTGTTGATTTCATTCTGAACCACAAAGTTCTGCTCTTCTCTTTTAAAGTTCTGTTGGGGAAACAATACAAAGCGCATTAAATCGCCTTTGGTTATATCATTTAGGAAAATATGCTTAACTACCAATGGATAAAGTTTGTGACGTTGATCCATGAAACATCCAGGGGAAAACACAACACTAACTCAAACACTTCAACATTATTGAACTGATGTTAGCGCAGGAAGATCTTTCAGAAACAGACATTTAAACTGACGACTTTGCTTTTTAATGATGACTAAAGTGATCAATCTATTTTTGTGGCTCACGTGTGATTTAGCCCAGAATATAAAGACTTCTGCCACCATCCGGAATAACTCCTCCGCCTCAGCGTTCGGCTCCTTCAGCCATTTAGCTCTGAAAAACAGAGAAAAGCAGTGCATGTGACTGAGGTGCAGTTTACTCGTGTTTTTTTGTTTTAATCTGCATATTAGAATGGCTCCTCATCAAAATAATCTCCATCAACATCATTTTAAGTTTAACAACTTTATAAATCCCACCAAGGGGCAATGAATTAGGACACTAGCATCATGATACAACAAACACATACAGAGACAGATCACTTACAAACAATATTAAAAAACACAATCCAGCATGCTCCATAATAACTTCAGAAATATTATAATACTACGAAAAAAACAGCAGTGAGAAGGACACATACATAAAAAATTTGGTAAGACTTTATTTTGATGGTTCATTAGAGTATTAATAGACTGTCTGCTTAATATCTGTTGATACTGCTGCTAAACAGACATTTAACTGACTATAAGAAACTTAGTAAGTACATGTCAACTAACACTAACCCCAACCTAACAGTCTACTTATAATCTAATGAGTATTAGTTGGCATGTAACTTAAATTCAACAAACGGATGAAATAAAGAGTGACCAAAAATTTTTAACTTGCTAAAATGTAAGGTTATAAAGCCTTATGGCCTCAAGAACAAAGGTGAATTTATATCTATTAGAATAACTCTTAGAGCATTTAACGATAATACTTTATTTTGATGGTCCAATTGACTATTAGTAGACTGTCTGCTTAATATCTGCTGATACAGACACTCAACAGACATTTAACTGACTATAAGAAACTTAGCAAGTACATGTCAACAAACCCTTACCCCAACCAAACAGTCTACTTATAATCTAATGAGCATTAGTTGGCATGTAGATCCAAAGTTACCTAAATTCAACAAACGGACCATCAAAATAAAGAGTGACCCAATTAACTCTTCTGAACCTCTCTTCCAGAGGGCAACAGTACAAAAAAGGCTCCAGAAAATGGGAATAAACTCCTATCACACTTTGAATTTTCCTTTTCATTTGCTGTTCATGTAATTCTGCTAGACTCCGCAAAGACAAACCAATAATCTTGGAGCAAGTCTTACTAAGCTTTGAAAGCGATTTTTGTTTCTAACGGAAAGTGAGGAGAACCAGCATAAAAGGAAAAGCTTATTATAATCCCAATATAAGTAGTATAAAAGGTTCTCAGTATATTTTTTTCTACACAGAAAGAGTTCAGTTTCCTAAAAACATGCATTCTCTGATACACTTTCTTAGCAACAGCCTCTGCTGGAACTTTAATGTGGTATCAAAGATTCAAAGCATCTGTAAAACGGCATTTTTTCATCTTAAAAATGTTGCCAGACTTCAATGTATGCTATCAATGTCTGATGCGGAAAAGCTTATTCATGCTTTCATGACCTCTCGATTAGATTACTGTAATGCATTACTAGGCGGTTGCCCTGTTGGCCTAATTAACAAACTTCAGCTAGTTCAAAATGCATCTGCTAGAGTGCTTTCTAGAACAAAGAGATATGCTCATATTCCTCCAGTTCTCTCATCATTGCATTGGCTCCCTTTAAATATTATATAAATTAAACAATTTTATTGACTACCTACAAAGCCCTGAATGAATTAGCTCCACAGTACTTGAGGAAACTCCTGTTGTATTATAGCCCATCACGTCCTCTAAGCTCAATTAATTCTGGACAGTTAATTATTCCCAGAATATCAAAATCAACAGTAGGCAGTAGATCTTTTGCATATCTGGCACCTACTCTGGAACAGCCTTCCTAGCACAGTTCGGGAAGCACACACACTCTGTCAGTTTAAAACTAGATTAACGACACATCTCTTTGCATTAGCATACACATAAAACACACATGCTGCTGAAATCCAAATCCTCTAAAGGATTGTTAGTCTGCATTATTTAGGGCAACCGGAACCGGGAACACTTCCCAAAAGACATTATAATTTGAACGGCATCTGCGCTTATGTTAGTCTTTTTAAATGATTCCCGAGGTTTCCATAATCCTGGACCAGGCCGTATCCTGAGCAGCTGCTTTGGTGGTCATGGAGGAGAGGAGAGCATGAGACTGATCCCTGTAAGACCCCAGTGACAGACAAGTGCTCGCATTGATCCTGAAGGGCCATCTGTAAACCAGCTGGTGACCACTCCCACCTGCAGCTTCTCCACGATGGACGTCCAGCGTTCTCCAAAATTAAACCACACTGAACTGAACTAAACTTCACCACTGAAAACTAAACTGACACTGTTTCAATCCACTATAATCTTCTATGTGAAGCTGCTTTGACACAGTCAACATTGTAAAAGTGCTATACAAATAAAGATGAATTGAACTGAAAGATGAATTGAAAGATTGTGCCAAGATACTTATACTCCTGTACCCTTTCAACCTGTTTTCCATTAAAATGCACCGGTTTCACTTCTGAGGCATTTTTAAAATCAATTACCATCTCTTTCATTTTTCTGATGCTCAGTTGAAGTTCAGCTTCTTTGCACCACTTAAAAACTCATTATGATTATCGCTGTCATTACAATCTGTATTGGTTAACACGGATAAAAAACTGTGTCATCAGCATATTTCACTATGTGAAGTTTCATAAACTAATTTCGAGAGGAGCACGTGATATGATTGAGCACGTCTGGCCACTCATCTGTAATCAGTAATAATCCAATCAGAGTGATCGTAGTTTACTATAAATGGATTATTTTCTCCCTAATGTTTCTATCTTCGTTTGGAAGAATCTCCCCTTCCACCCCATCTCCTCCTTTTCCTCCCTTTTCTAAAGGGGGAGCTCGCGAGACCTACCTGATCTCGGATCTCCTGATAGATATGCTTATCGGGAGCCCTGGGCTCAAATATCTCCGAGCTCAGGGTTCTCTCCCGGGACAGCATGCCAAACCTGCTTTATACGCCAAGCATATCTAAGTGGGAGCTCTTGAAATGGCAATGGTTTTTAGCGCTGCGACATTCATTTGTGTACAATATACAGTAAAAAGAACTGAAAACAGTACGCAACCCTGTGGAGATCCTATTGATGTAAAAAGCATGTCTGAAAACACTCTGTTTCAACATGACTCTCTGCAGGTCAAAAAATCTCAAATCCACAAAACCAAACCATGACTCACTAATAAAATTCACCTTCACCTACATTATACAGCTTAAAATGCATGATACCTTTCACGCACACTGGGCATGCACATATTTTACTGCACTCTTGCAGTCTACCGCTCTAGCAATGGCCATGTTAGAGAAGCTTGAGGGATCAGGGAACAGAATGCAATAGTCCAGAAGAGCAGAAAAAGAGCGATTGTGGATAGCCGCACCTCTGTTTTCAAAAGTCTGCATTTCAGTCCATCTATACTGAAACAGAGCTAAACTTACTGTCGTTAAATGTTTTATATTTGCTTTTATTTTCTATTGCATAACTTCTATTCTCCAATATTTAGATTCTATTGTTATTAATATTATTATATTTTGTTATTGTTGTGACTATTTCAAGGTCACGAGTGGTTGTGTAAGCATTTCCCAGCATATCATACTGTGTATAACTCTGCATGTGACAAATAACATTAGAATTTAAACCGGGTCTTCAGCATTTTCACTTTGTTTTCACGGGTCTAAGATGCAGGAGTAGTACAGAAATGAAATAGTTTTACAGTGTAAACGGCACCAGACCGACTACAATCCTGTGCTGGGTCTCTCTGGCGTACCTGTTGTAGTCGACGAATCGTATGAGCAACGGGTAGAAGGCGTACAGGTCCCGTATGAGGATGGTGAACTCGTCCAGAATGAGAAGCTCAGATTCAGACATCTCTCCTCTGCCCTCGGCCTTCATGTGCTCTTCATCCTGCAGGACCGTGGCCGCCTTCTTCTTCAGCTTCTCCATCAGCGGCAGGAAGTGAGACTTCAGCAGCTGGGATCTGGCTTTACCGATGATGGGCTGAGAAAACACTGAGAAACACACACAAGTCAGCGCTCATGACCTTCCCACACTTACAGTTGAAGTCAGAATTACTAGCCCTCCTGAATTATTCGCCCTCCTGTATATTTTTTCCCTTAATTTCTGTTTAAAGGAAAAAAAGATTCTTTTTCAACACATCTCTAAAACACAATAGTTTTAATAACTCATTTCTAATAACTGATTTCTTTTATTATCTTTGCCATGATCAGGAATGGGCAGTATTTATGATACATGCATTTCACATACAAAATAGTATGTTGTAATTTGTATTTGATGGGGTTTGTGTAAATAGTTTAATTTTTTTTTTTGTATCAAAATACTTTAGTATCTTGTATTTTTAAAATACTGTGAAATACTTTGTAAGAAGTCTACATGATGACATCATAAAAGTGTGGCCTCAGATTGATGCTTTCTCAATTATTTGCCTAAGCTTGAGATGAGAACAGAAAATTGTTTAAGAAGGTGGTCAATCAGGGGCGTTGCTAGATATAAAGCTCTACTGGGGCATGACCCCCCTCTAAAAAATAAATAAATAAAAAATAAACAAAAAAAAAAAATAAATATATATATATATATATATATATATATATATATATATATATATATATATATATATATATATATTGTTATTAAACAATTATTATTCTAAACAATTAATCCTAAATGTAACTGGAAACTATTCATTTAAGAAATCTTTTGCATGAATATTAATTTCATTGGAATGAAATTCTATAGACAATTCTATTGAATACAAAAAAAAAGTTTTATAGAATAATCTGTTGTTTAAGACATGACACGTGGCAGAGAATTAGCTTTATTAAGTTTTACCTCCCTGACTCCTCATCACTTGCTTCATACAAAAAAAATTCTATCAGGAGGCATGCTTATAGTAAAGATCACCATCATATTATTTAAACTTTAGTTTTGACGACTACGTGCCGACACCTCCGTATAAAAGGCTGTTAATGCCGGTTTTGCAACGCATGAGCAGTGGGTGTTTTTTTCGGCATGCGTGTTA
Organism: Danio aesculapii; assembly: GCF_903798145.1. Classification (NCBI taxonomy): domain Eukaryota; kingdom Metazoa; phylum Chordata; class Actinopteri; order Cypriniformes; family Danionidae; genus Danio; species Danio aesculapii. The sequence goes on along the minus strand of NC_079446.1, from coordinate 48,893,070 downwards.
ACCGGAAATCGCACCGGGAGAAGAGCAGCGCGTGAGGCGCGCGGGTTTGTTTTTTTCTGCGCACATGCAGAGATGCGTCAGTTTACTTTTTGGTTAAACTACATTGCTTTTACCAGCATTGATGTAGCATTGACGTCTTTATTACCACTCTTAATAAATACTTAATTTACTGGGGCACTGGCGATCTTTACTGGGGCACGTGCCTCAGTAAATTGGGTCTAGCGACGCCCCTGTGGTCACTGCTTGGAGTATGGATGGAAGTTACGCAACACACATCAAGAAAATAACAGACAAATGGCAACAAAAGTAAACAATCATTAAAAATAGTACACTGCATAAGACCAGTAATATATAACGGCAGTATAGTGTACAATTTGACATCAGCATCTTTGCTAAAGGAATAAAATATTAGTCCTTAAGAATGGGATGTGGAGCCTTCAGCATTCTCAGCCTCAGTGCTGCAGGTGGAAATGCAGAGGATGTTTAGAAATATAAAACACCAAAAGATGATGCTCTGGTGTTCAGGATGGAGTTTAGGATGGACTGCTAATGTGATGCCAAGAAAATAAGACAAAACAACATAAAAATAAGTCCTACAGTGTCGATCGACAAATGCAGTGCACAGTTAATGAAGAGATTTCTAAGTGGCACAATGCAGCATTTAAGACACAAGTATTTAATAATACTCCAGTCTATTCACCTTATTCTCCGCGTACGAGTGGACGCAGCCATTTGAATCTTTTGGCTTGAGACTTCCGGTCTCATTCCCTTCCATTCATTTTTAGAGGTTAAAAACAGCTCGTTATGCTGCTTGATGTTGCGAACTCATCTTTTCTTATTATATTATTCTACTTTTAGTCATGCAAACACTTGTCTGTAGAGAGAGTTGTTTGATTGTTTTCTGCCGTTTATTATTTCTAGACATTTCTCCCATAGGCAACTGAATCGGAAGTCCTGAAACAATCGCAAAATCGAGCGCACTTCCGCATTGAAGAATAAGGTCAATACAGACTGGTCAAAAACTCCAGACTCCCATTACACTGCAGAAGCAGGACATATATAGAGAGTTTATTTGCAAAAACAGATAACTCCACCTTTTAGAGATATCATGATTTACGTTGTGCATTGAAGAGTTGCAAAAAAAAAAAATAAAAAAACATGACTTATGGAAATGACTAAAGCTGGAGATTTGAGTGGTTTTTAGAAATCCTGTTTTTACATTAGGTATTGAACATTTCAAATGCAAAAAACTACATTCATTGAACAAAAAAAATCCTCTTTTAACATATAAGACTGTTAAGAGATTGTTGCTGTTTGACTGGCCACGCAATGGATGGAAACGCAATGAAGAGATATAGTACTATATTCCAACTCATTATCTACATTATATGGTTTTAACAGTGATTAAACATCTTCAAGACAGGACTTTCTGTATGAAATTTCAGCTTAAAGCGACATTTAAAGGCTTAACTAGGTTAATTAGGGTAAAATTAGGGTAATTAGGCAAGTCATTGTATAACAGTGGTTTGTTCTGGAGACAATCCAAAACTAATACTGCTTAAGGGGGCAAATAATATTGACCTTAAAATGGCTTTAAAAAATTAAAAACTGCTTTTATTCTAGCCGAAATAAAACAAATAAGACTTTCTCCAGAAGAAAAAATATTATAGGAAATACTGTGAGAAATTCCTGAATTTGTTCAACATCCTTTGGGAAATATTCAACCCAGGCTCATTCTGAGAACGTAGTCCCGTGGACGTTTCTGGAGACCGCGAAATACGTAGCCGGGGGTACGTACGGCTGCATTTCATTTTTTTAAGCGAACGCTGCGGGGCGGTGTGACGCCGTTCCTTTCGGCGCTTGCCGGCCGGCCGGCCAGCTGGCCGCTCGCCTCCGTGTGGAGGGCTTTCCCGCTGCAACCAGTTTGTCCGGTTAGCTCTTCGTGTACTCTGGCGGACTCGAGGCGCAGAGAGGGGCTGACCACTACGACGACCGGGTTCGAGTCCGGGGAATAGCGGTTCCAGAAATCAGGTAAGACAACAAAAACAAAATCCAAAAAATGAAGCGAACAAGTTCGTCACAGGGTGAGAATGTGGTCAAAATCTGAAAACGTAAAAATCAGACGAGGGCTTTTCTTTTCCTCGGCGGCTTTTGTGAATCGTCGTTGCTTGGGTTTAGGGATGGAGGAGGGTGGGTCAGCCGATTGGCCGGTCGCACGGTCAATCATTCTGTCATCCAGGCAGACAGGCGGAAGGTCGTTCGACAGCGGCCTCTAGCGGGTTTACGCCAGAACGGCGCGGGAAAAAGCGCGCACAGCGGCCTCTCGCGGACTCGCAAAAACAAAAACTGCAAAAATACGTACCTCCCGGGACGTATTTCGCGGTCTCCAGAAACGTCCCCGGGACTACGTTCTCAGAATGAGCCTTGGTTGGAAATATTTGAGAAAAAAAAATTTGGAAAAAAATTTATAATATTTTAGGGAAAAAAAAAGGGGAATAATTTTGCCCTCAACTGTACTTTTAACTTTTACATTGGTATTTGGTACTTTGTAGTAATTTGATTTGTTTTATGGGTATTCTACTTTACGATGAATACTGGTATCTTGAAAAATATCTAGTCAAATATGATGTGCTGTCATCATGGCTAAGCGAAAAGAAATCAGTTATTAAAACTATTATGATTAGAAATGTGTTGAAAACAAATAAACAGATAAAAGAGTTGCACTCCGAGCAACCATCTACATGTTTCTTGAATATTATGAAATTACATCATGTTTTGCAATGAAAAAAGTGACAGTATTTTCAAATCTGTGAGGTATACTAATCATTTTGAACACCACTGTCTATAACATACCTGTCAACCCTCCCGTTTTTCTCGAGATTCTCCCGTATTTTACAGTTATATCCCACTATCATCCCGCAAAGGTATTTTCCCGTATTTTCAGTCTTTCTCTGAAGGGTGGCATATAAACATTAAACAGCCGAGCCTCCCTATACGCAACCCATACCGCCGAACCACCGGGGGCCGCCCTTTGCTCTTAAATGTGAGTCTGTTCTGTGCTTACACTTTGTTTAGGCATGAAAACAAATACATAATACTTATAAAAACGGCAGGATTCCCTTCCTTTTCATTACAGGTACTGTCTCCCATTCATATGCAATCCTCAAAACAGTCATATAGCGGTGCGTGACTGTCAACTTATGCACTTCCTAGTGATCAATAGACGCTGTTTCCCAAATGTATTCTGTACACACGATTTGAAGCGGAGTGAAAGTCTGGGTTTTGGGTGCGTGTTTGAACAGACATATACACATAATTAATAATAATAATATCTAAAGATGTCGATCTTGGTGTTTTTTTTTCAAACACAACTAATTTCGTCCTAAATGAGCATAAAAAGTTAGGAAAGCAATCAAAAGCTTTCATTATAACGTTAGATGTGTGCGTTTTTAAAGTGAGACCTGTTATTTAATGTAATGAAAAGAAACAAATCTAAATAAATAAGAGATTCATTCGTTGCTCTTTAATCAGAATGTGTAAGTTATACAGTGAAGAAACGGCTAATGAGATTTGATAGCTTGATTCTATTTCATTATAATAGCTATTAATTTTAATAAGCTCAACTGTTTGAAAATGTATTTGCTATTAATGTACACTATTTAATTTTTCTTGTGTAAATAATAACAATAAAACATATTACTGACCATTTAATGTAAAATGGTTGTCGGGGGAATCCCTTATTATGGTAGGCATATCCCTTATTTTCACATCCCAATGTTGACAGGTATAGTCTATAACCATAATTCTACTCAAATGTCTTAACCCATGGGTCTCAAACTCAATTCCTGGAGGGCCGCAGCTCTGCACAGTTTTGCTTCAACCCTTATCAAACAGCTGATCCAACTTATAAAGGTGTACGAGACTCTATTGAACAACTGGATTATTTGGATCAGCTGTTTGATTAGGGTTGGAGCAAAACTGTGCAGAGCTGCGGCCCTCCAGGATTTGAGTTTGAGACCCATGTCTTTACAGGTGTATTGAGACATTCAGCTGTGAGAATGTAAGAGTAGCGCTGATGTGTGTACCGGCGAGTCTCTTCATCCAGGCTCCCTCATCAATGCCCAGGTTGTTGAAGATGATCTTGAGGATGTTTCCCAGCAGTGTGTTCATGTGTTCAGAGGTCAGAGACGTGCAGCAGCTCTCGGCGCGCTCGGGGTTGCTCTCGGGTCCGTGTTCCCACCAGTGCGACATGTAACTGCACAGCATGGGCAGAACCACCTCCATCACATGAGGCATCTGTGTGTAGCGCATGCCCGACTCGGCCAGATCCATGATCTCCTCCAGCGCTCGCTCCAGAGACGGAACCTGCACACACACCTCGCCCACCTCAGCCGGCAGACCCAGAGCTGGCCAGAACACACACATATACACATCAGATCACAGAAGATATGCGCACACACACACAACACACACACAACACACACACACAAACAACACACAGCAGAACATATTCACACCACAAAACATAAACAACATACACACACACACACAACACACACACACAAACACAGAACATATTCACACCACAAAACATAAACAACATACACACACACACACAACACACACACACAAACAACACACAGCAGAACATATTCACACCACAAAACATAAACAACATACACACACACACACACACACAAACACAGAACATATGCACACCACAAAACATAAATAACATACACACACACACACAACACACACACACAAACAACACACAGCAGAACATATTCACACCACAAAACATAAACAACATACACACACACACATACACACAAACACAGAGCATATGCACACCACAAAACATAAATAACATACACACACACACACACGCACACAACACAGAACATATGCACACCACAAAACATAAATAACATACACACACACACACACACACACACACACACTATAGAACACACAAACATGCACACACCACACATAAACATACACACACATTCAAACAACACACCACACACACATACACACATGCATGTCACAAAACATAAACAATATACACACACTATAGAACACACAAGCATGAACACACCACACATACACACACACACTCACACACAACACAGAACATATGCACACCACAAACCATATACACACACCACAGAGCACACACACACACACACACACACACACACACACACACACACACACACACACACACACACACATACCACAAAACAAACATGTGCATGCACACACCACAGAAGGCACACATCACAGAACACACACACCACAGAACATATACCACACACACACACACACCACAAAACAAACATGTGCATGCGCACACCACAGAAGGCACACATCACAGAACACACACACCACAGAACATATACCACACACACACACACACACACACACACACACACACACACACACACACACACACCACAAAACAAACATGTGCATGCACACACCACAGAAGGCACACATCACAGAACACACACACCACAGAACATATACCACACACACACACACACACACACACACACACACACACACACACACACACACACCACAAAACAAACATGTGCATGCACACACCACAGAAGGCACACATCACAGCACACACACACCACAGAACATATACCACACACACACACACCACAAAACAAACATGTGCATGCGCACACCACAGAAGGCACACATCACAGAACACACACACCACAGAACATATACCACACACACACACACACACGCACACACACACACACACACACACCACAAAACAAACATGTGGATGCACTAACCACAGAAAGCACACATCACAGAACATAAACGCCACACACACATACAACACACACACACACGCCCCAAAACAAACATGTGCATGCACACACCACAGAAGGCACACATCACAGAACACACACACCACAGAACATATACCACACACACACACACACACACACACACACACCACAAAACAAACATGTGCATGCACACACCACAGAAGGCACACATCACAGAACATATACCACACACACACACACACACGCACACACACACACACACCACAAAACAAAACAAACATGTGGATGCACTAACCACAGAAAGCACACATCACAGAACATAAACGCCACACACACATACAACACACACACACACGCCCCAAAACAAACATGTGCGTGCACATATATTACAGAACACACACACCACAGAACTTATACCCCACACACACACACACACACACATATGTGATGTGAGGCTGCGGTTCAGGAGTGTGTCGCACCTGCTCTCTCTCGGGATCCTTTACAGTTGTATATGGAGTACGTGTTGTGCTTGTTCAGACTGGGTTCCAGGAAAGCCACAGGAAATGCGCTGGAGAAGGCAGCTAAACACTCGCCCAGAGCCGGACGCTGCCTGAACACACACACACACACACACACACACACACAGAAAACACACAATTATACTTTATTTTAAGGTAAAATCCTCGCAACTAACAAACTATTAACTATGATTTGCCTCAATAAACTCAAAATTTGCTGCTTATTAATAGTTATTAGAGCGCGGGGCACGGAGTAACGCGGGGTTAAATGTAACAGGGAGGTTTAAGGTATTTGCTCAGGGTTAACCATGGCATGCTTCTGAGGTTCTTCTGACATTTATTGAAAATTTTAAGACATTTATTGTCTTCCTGACAATTATTAAAAAAGTTTGCGCAAATTTGGAGAAGAGTCACAGGAGAAACCATTTTTGCAGCATAAAAGTATTTTTTATTATAGTCTATATTTTTATTTTTAGGAGTTTTCACCTTTACTTTGACAGGACAGCAAAGAGAATTGACAGGAAAGCATGGGGAGCAGAGAGAGGGGAAGGTTCAGCATAGGACCTCGAGACGGGAATCGATCCCAGGTCGCTGCAGACACCGGAGTGCATGTGTTGGTGCACATTCCACTACGCCATAGGCACCGACGTAATTTTTATTATGGTCAATATTTTTTATTTTTAAAAATCTGTGAAAGTATGAACATGAAATCTTATATTGTTGTGAACACCATCTTCTAGGCTAAAAGATGAAACTATTTTGAAAGATGTAAGAAACACACAGTGACTGCCAGCCGGTTTTGAAGACAGACACACGACACAGCGGGGTTAGCTGTAACAGGCTGTATAATTAAGCCAAACACTGTTGAACACCAATTAACAAACACAATATTGTTTTAATTTTGAGTGTAATGTTGAGAACTTTTTAAATAAAATGATTTTTAATAGAATTTATTTATTTTTTGATAGACAAAAACTATTTTATTGCTAATACTACAAATAAATGCAGTGTATAATAATGGATAATAATCCAAATAAATCCAAATGTTTATCCAATCAATAAATAAACATACTGTGCTGTGTAGAATAAAAAATAAATTGAGTTAGGTACAGAGAAAATATAGCTACTATTTAAAGTAAACTAAATTTAAATGAACTGTGTGTAATCTGCCTTTTTAAGCATGTGTTACAACTAAACCTCTGTCTGTTACAACAGGTGGGGTAAATAGTAACATTTTAACTCCTGGCACTTTTAGCAACACTGCACAGAAACCACAGGTCCGGCGATCATACTTTCAGTGCTCATTTGGAAGAGAGGCTTGTGTTTTGTAACACAAAACACAAGTTGGTGTTATTTCTAACACCAATACTTTGTTTATTATTTGACCAAAACCAAAAAGTGTTACTTTTGGCTCGTTTCCACTGACTGGTACGGTACGGTACGGTTCGGTTTGGTCAGGTCACCTTTATCAAGCTTGCGTTTCCACTAACAAGGGTACCCTTTTGGTGGGCGTGGTGTAGGACAGAAAGTTTCAGTCGACGTCATTTTCGCTCGAGGAAAGTCTACAATAAAGCTGTACAGGTCACTTACATATCATATGAGAAGCACTTCTCACAGAACAGACGCTTTACACACATAAATACTTGTGTAGAAATGTTTATTACTAACTTTTCAATGAACATGAGTTGATTATAACTGCAGATCTGTGCGAAACAGCCTACTGTAATGTCTGTAATTATATCAAATAACTAAATAAATAAATGAACATATATAAACACATACAGTCCCTTACAGTCTCCGATATGTTCCCAACTACAGAAGAACTACATATAGCAGACATTTCGCCAGTATTTAGGTTCAAAACAACACAAAATATAGCCTACAGTCAGTGTAAACCTCTCATCTGTGTCTGTAATCTTCAGCAGCACATGTAGCCTCTGTTAGAGAGTAATTCCATCATTCTCGGTTCATAATAGTCCAAAAGGTGATAATAACAATAATAGTTAAACAAGGCATTTTGTTCATGTTTGCTGAATAGTAATGTGCTCCTTTTTTCCGGCTTCTCCTTTGTTTCTTCACGCTTCACTCTCGCGTTTGTCAGTGTCTGACAGGATCAGGTTTCAAAAGCACGTCAATAATCAAGCGCAGGTTATTATCATCAGCTCAAAAAGTTATTTCAGATATAATGTTAGACGTGCAGCGAACGCAAGGAAAAAGCGAAAACGCTCTGCTCTTCTTCTTGGCTATGTGGCTGTTCATCCAGACGACGACAAGGTTTGTTTGATCCCGGATCGACCATGGCTCGTTATTATATGTATATATAATTCCGCTGTAATGTCTCGGCTCTTCGGCTGTGCGTGTATTTTTTTAACATGGCGGGTTTTTTTGTTTTCATTCTGGCTTGTTGCGTAACCGAATGACGCCTCTCTGTAAACCAATAGCGTTCAGCTGCAAGTCTAGCTCCGCCTTTTGGTACCCTTTCTCGTGTTTGGTACCCTTTCGAAAGGGTGCCAAAAAAGTGGTACGGTACGGTACGCTTTTTGACAGTGGAAACGGCCATAAAAGCGTACCAAACCGGACCGTACTGTACCGTACCGTACCACTCAGTGGAAACAGGCCTTTAGTGCCCCGCTCTCATGCAGAAAAGGACTATATATTAGGGGCATCAAAATTAATTGTTTGTCAGTGCACCGCGATGCATATGGGGAAAATTCGATAGCGGTTCAGTAATAGTGTCAAGGTTCTGCCACTCTGGTCTTGTAAATTCTTGTTGTGGTGGTAGAGTCCAGACACTAGCTCTGTCTTGTCCTGTATGTCATTGTGTCTCTGTTCTGTCATTGTGTCTCTGTATGGGCGCCATTGTGAGCATTTTTCCTGCCAGCCCAGTCAAGTTAGTTTTTGCCTTTTTATTAATGTTTCCCCCTCAAGGTAGTTTATTTAGCCTTTTATTACATTTTTTTATAAATAAATACCTATTTTTTGTCTGCAATTGAGTCCTCGCTCCTTTTCATCACCCACGTGATAAATAGATCATAACCTGTTATTATATACTGGCGTCATTTATCCCATATGCGCGATGTGGCGGAGGCGAGGGCGAGTAAATAAAACGCTCCTACTACTTAAAAGGTAGATAATTACGCACAATTCAGCTGCTTGTGAGTTTGCTGGAAAATCTTTCATTGACACTGAAGAAGGCACAGCACACGAGCAGCTATTTCACTACTATGGAGAAATGCTGTAAACTCCATCTCTGCCTCTCTCTCACTTTGGACGTTTGACCCAATGGCGTGTTTGTGAGGTAACCTTTCCTCTCTGCTGTTAAAGCGATACTTGTGGATCCAGACAAGAGTGTGCCTGTGTAACCCCGCCGGTCCTACGCCACCCAACCTGCTCCAAGCTGGTATCGAACCGGCGACCTTCCGCATGGGAGTCGGTTGCTCTAACAAGGAGACTAAAAACCATGGCCTCTAGCGTCTGTCGCTAGAGCACCTTTAGAGGTCAGAGGAGTGAGGTTTACCTGCACAGCACTTCACTAGCTGGCCTCCGTTACACCTGTGGTGTGAGTTTTCTCCACTGTATCTATTACGGATTACCTGTGATAACCGCGTTTAATGTGCATATAGACTGTAACCGCGGCTGTTCTTCTCGCGTCACTCATCGGTCAACAGTGCTTTCACTGCTAAAGCAAAGCGCAGCCCTTTCTGTTGAGCGGGTGAAGACAATGACAAATCATAGGGGTGTAAGCTGTCCTGTCAGCGCTCCGGGATAATATTGACATGAGTTTATTTGCTATAAATGCTCATGCAGTCTTCTGTGCACATATTGGAGTTTTGTTTGATCCATTCAGAAAGAGGGTTTTCTTTGAGCAGGTCAAATTAAAGATACAGTTCATCAGTTCATATATCTTACTGCTTGTATTAAAGGACAAAATAGTATTACAAATAATATTTAAATATTAATATATTTACAGATTTTAATTTTAAAAAATTATTGTGTTGTGAAGAAAAAATCTAATTAAGTATGACAAGCATCGTCAATGCACCAAGATGCATCGAGATATCGAATTGAACCGAATCGATGGCATGATAATCGTAACCGAACCAGGAGACCAACACAAAATAATCATTCATATTTTGATTATTGATAATATTTACATAATTATGGAGGTTATGCATCACTGAGAGACTTTTTTGTTTGGTTATTTTGTTGTTTAATTTTATATCTTTATGTATCCTGTATGTGTATGAGTATATATGTATACACGTATGGATATACACAGTACAGCATATGTATATGTAATATGATATGTATGCGTATATACATACATACATGCATACATACATACATACATATATACACACACATGTTTTTATTTGACTTTTTTTACACTGGATATAAAAAAAAATCCGGGCGACGCAGTGGCGCAGTAGGTAGTCGCCTTACAGCAAGAAGGTCGCTGGTTCGAGCCTCGGCTGGGTCAGTTGGTGTTTCTGTGTGGAGTTTGCATGTTCTCCCTGCGTTCGCGTGGATTTCCTCCGGGTGCTCCGGCTTCCCCCACAGTCCAAAGTCATGTGGTACAGGTCAAATGGGAAGGCTAAATTGTCTGTAGTGTATGTGTGTGAATGAGTATGGATAGATGTTTCCCAGAGATGGGTTGCAGCTGGAAGGGCATCCGCTGTGTAAAACATATGCTGGATAAGTTGGCGGTTCATTCCGCTGTGGTGACCCCAGATTAATAAAGGGACTAAGCCGAAAAGAAAATGAATGAATGAATAAAATATCCTAAAAGAAATCTATAACAATTAAGTTTAAAAAACATTGAAAAAAATAATAACGTTTAATTAAGGTTTACAATGCAAATCCAATTAGATCCATTTATTTGTTAAACAAAGCAAGTCTCTCATATAATACATCTACTAAAAGACAGAAAATAATACTTGTATTTGTGCTAGTATTGTATTTGTTACTGTATTGTAAATAAATCATATTTAAACATTTGCATAATATTCAATAATATTACTTACAGTATTATTACCACTGAATAAATATAAATATTTACACACATTTACAGACTCAATGATAGGCTAAAACATCTGCGGATTTCTCCATGCAGAGATTCTGTGTGGGCCTAGTAACAAGACACTAGTTAATAGTGAGAGTTAGTAAAGTGTTAGCAAAGGCTCAGTTTAGAAATGTAGTCTTAATAAATCTGATTAAATCTAATCACTCAGGTGATGTATTTGTCTTCACTTACCTTTCAACATAAATACTTTTACTGGTTCCTAGTGAGTACAAATTGTTCAATATGCGATAGCAGGAAACCTGGACATCATCCACTGCAACGACAGAAAACATGAGATCTGAGACACGTCAGCACTCACTGACCACATTTACATGGACATCAGTGATCGAATGATTTGCCTTAATCTGAATAAGATAATAATATGATTAAGGTGTTTACATGAGCTGCTTTTTAAATGTTCCTTTCATGTTCTCATTTTACATGTTATACTACATCGCTCGGTTAACGTCATTGCGTCAGCTTTCGATGCTTGTTTCCTCCCGCGACAACGGTTTGTGTTTGTCATGGCACCGTATGTGATTTAGGGCTTTCCGTTTTTAATTGCGACAATTTCAACTGCAGTTAATTTCTCACAATATGCGTCCAAACAGACGAAATTCTCAAGCAACAGGCCAGCTCCAGTGGTGAAAAGAGTACTGAAAAATCATACTTACTGTAAGTAAAAGTACCATTACTTGCCTAAAAGTTGTAAATATTATTAAATATTATTAAAGTATGAGTAAAAAGTAGACCTTTCAAAAGTACTCAAGAGTAGTGAGTAATGAGTATTACGCTGTAAAAAAACTGATGCATTTACATTTAATTTGTGTGTAAACGTAACATTCTGTAGTGCATTTAGTTATTGCCCAGCAAATAAAATTAGGTTAGATTGAGGTTGTGCTGTAAGGTGACCAAAATTCAATGTCTAGCCAGCGTCTAAGGATTTATGTTGTGTTAGAAAGTGACCAAAATCAACATGCGATCGTTGTAACTCATGCAAGGCAGACCTAACCCATATGTTTTGGTCATGTGATAAGCTGAGATGATTTTGGTCTTCGATAGTTGAGATTTTAAACTCTGCCTTCAATTTAAGAATTCAACCTAATCCGGTAATGGCTTTGTTTGGAGTACCAAATGAGGACATGCATATAGCCAAAGGAATAGAAAATGCCTTCGCCTTTAATAGCCAGAAGAAGAATTCTTATAGAGTGGAAATCACCAATGCCACCTAAACTGTCACTTTGGCTTATAGTGATGTAATGCTATTTTTGAAAACAGAAAAAATTTAATATTTTCTCAGAGGATCAACCAAAACATTTTTCAAAACATGGGACACTTTAATAATTCATATTGAGATCAATGTACTCCTCCAACCATGGATACCCCCCCAAACACCCCACCCCCTGCCTCCCTTTTTATTTTATTTTATTTTTTTAATTAAGATTATTTTATTATTAATTTTTGTAATCCATTTCTTTTTCTTAATAATTTATTATGTTCATTTGTTTCAGTGTATTTAAAAAAAAATAATAATAAAATAAAAAAAACCTGTCATCGAATACCTGTAATGTATTGTACTTTTTGTCAAAAACACAATAAAAATAAATAAATAAATAAAAGAAAGTGACCTAAATCCAACATTGAGCCAACATCTTAAACCACCGTCATATTGACGTCAAATACTGACATCATGGTTTCCGCTACATTTATTCTTCCATGGAGGGGCGCCACGTCAAAATTGATCCTGCCACGGCTACATTACAGCTTCTCATTCAAAACATTCAGTCGTGTCTTTTTTTAATAGCGGGTGATAACCTGCTTTTCTGTAACAATAGTAGTGCTGTGCGTTATTTGTTTAACCCTCTAAGGTTACGTGCTGACTGACTGACTTGCTGACTGATGCCAACAAACACGACGTTCAACCGTTTCACTTTACCTCAGGACGCATTATTGCAGCTCTGTAGGTCTATTGGAGACATTCATAAATATTCCTTGCAAATTAAATAAATGTTGGAGACATGCTTGTTACATAAACGCACTAAATCACACTTCAGTAGCGTTTATTTAAGAGTGCACAAGAAGATCTGCGCTTGAAGCGGCTTATATTTGAGGGGGCGTGCAAGAAGTTTATGCACGAGCAGAAGAATTCGGCGTGCAAGCAAAGAGATCCGCATGCTCATAGGCTATTACATAAATGCGATCTGTGCTCACGACATTTGTCATTGAAATAACGCCACAGGTAGTTGGCAGATCTGTGTAAAAAAGGCCTGCTGCCACAGCTGGAAAAAATCCTAGAGGAAACACTGGACATGGTATGGCAACTACAATACAACGTCTGATAGAGGTCATAGTAGTAGCGTTCACACAACGTCTGTAACATCATTAGACATTGACACTTGGTTGATTTTAGGTTGATGTTGTACATTGGACATTGACGTCAGCCTGACATTGGGTTCTCACGCCAACCTGATTTTCATTTCCAAACAAAATGCAACGTCCCCGCGACGTTGAGGTACAACGTTAATCTAACGTCATGTTGACGTCCTGTACCTGCTGGGTGTTTAAAGCCATTTCAGTCATCATACAGTAAACAGCAGTCATTTTCTCATCAGTGACATGCATCTAAATAGTCTCTGGGTCATTGCAAGTAAAGATTTTGGACATCTTCTTGGACAATTTTAATTCTTCCAAACAGTTTGATGCATTTCTAAATCACACGTCTTGAGGTAGTTCGGTGATTTACCTTTTATGTGTGATTTGATTGGACAAGAATCACAGGACTGATTTTTCTAATCCCCATAGACAAGCAAAACCAAAGTAGTGACAGCAGGTTGAAGTAAAGTAGTGGAGTAAAAGTACAGATACTGCACTAAAATGCACTCAAGGGAAAGTAAAAGTACACATTTATAAAACTACTCAGTAAATTACAATTCCTGAGTAAAACTACTCAATTACTGTCATTTGAATATTTGTAATTTGTTACTTTACACCACTGGCCAGCTCTGACATTTCATTGGCTAACTTTTCATTCATACCCCCCGCAACATACTAGATGAGAGCATAACCCCCGATTCCTGCTCGCACCAAAAACATGCTCTCTTGCTTGAAGCCATTCTCATTTGTTCGTGGTCAAATGCCTGACAACTGTTTGTGTGTGTGTCCTGTCACAAATGTAGTAAAAAGAACTACAAAACGGTAAGTTTAAGGAGTTTACATGTCTTTAGTGCTCTTCAATAATGCCACTAATATAGGAACACTCCCAACACAGGCTCATTTTGAAAACGTAATCCTGCGGATGTTTCTGGAGACCGTGAATTATGTAGCCGGGAGTACAGATGGCTTCATTTCATTTTTTTAAGCAAACGCTACTGGGCGGTGTGACGCCGTTCCTTTTTGCGCTTACCGGCTGACCGCTTACCCCTTGTGGTGGGCTTTCCCACTGCAACCAGTTTGTCCAGTCAGCTTGTCGTGTACGTCAGCAGACTTGAGACGCAGAGAGGAGATGACCACGACGGGGTTTGAGTCCGGGGAAGAGCGGGTCCAGAAATCAGGTAAGACAAAAACAGAACCCAAAAAATAAAATGAACAAGTGAATAACAGGGTGAGAATGTGGTAAAATCCGAAAACGTGGTAAAAATCAGACAAGGACTTTTCTTTTTCTGGACGGCTTTTGTTAATCGTTGGTTGGGTTTTAGGGAAGTAAGTGGGCGCGCGGGTCAATCGATAAAATTGGTTGGGTTTAGGTAGTAGGAGGGTGGGTCAGTCGATTGGTCAGTCAGTCAGTCAGACAGACGTTCGGTTGACAGCGGCCTCTGGTGGGTTTACGCGAGAACAGCGGGCGCGAACGGCACTCGCGAGAGAAATCTGAAATAGGAAAAAGCGGAGGCAGCGGCCTCTCGTAGATTCGTGAGAACAAAAACTGCAAGAATACATACCTCCCGGCACGTATTTCGTGGTCTCCAGAAACGTCCACGGGACTACGTTTTCAGAATGAGCCTGGGTTGCACACTCCACAGGTCTTAATTCCCTTTCTGTTTAGCTCCACTATGACTTTAGTCGGATTAAGATCATCAAAAACATTGCTGTTTATATGGTAGACTCTTAATCTAAATCATATTAAAATCAGAGTATTGGTGTTCATGTAAACGTACTCATTGATGAGCTAATCCCCAGCTGATCTGAATCTGCAGAGTGTGTGTGTGGTGTGATGCAGATGTGCTCACGTATGAGATCTTCTCCAAACAGATTCTGTCCGATGTGTTCGAAGAGCGAGGAGAGCACCGGCAGCAGAGCCACAGTGGTGTAGTTGATGATCTGCGTGACTCCTTTGGGTTGACTGCGTGTGTGTGTGAACTGACCCTGGCGCAGGTTTTCCATCGTCTTCTCCAGATCCTCTGCCGCATTATCAAAGAAGGCCCTGAGAGCTGCTTTGACGGAGTCCTGACCGGTCTTCATCACAGTCCTGCACACAAAGCCTTTTTGAGTGTTCATCTCATCAACATCTGCGCCCTTCATATATTTGGTAACACTTCACAATAGGTTGTATCAGTTAATGCATATACTAACATGAACAAACAATGAACAACACATTACAGTATTTGTTCATGTTAGTTAAGGGTAATGAAAATACTGGTGTTTATCATGTTTATACAGGTTTGCTTTAACTAATGTTAACAAGCATCAATTTGGATGTCAATAATGCCTTAGTAAATGTTGAACTTTGATTATTAAATGCTGTACAATTATTCTTCATTATTAGTTCATGTTGCTAAATACATTAACTAACGAAACACACTTATTGCAAAGTGTGACCATATACTTCTATAATCTCCAGACCTGTCATGATAAACACCCATACACACTCATTCATACTCATACACTACGGCCAATTTAGCTTACCCAATTCACCTGTACAGCATCTGTTTGGACTTGTAGGGGAAACCGGAGCACCAGGAGGAAACCCATGCGAACGCAGGAAGAACATGCAAACTCCAAACAAAAACGCCAACTGACCCAGCTGAGGCTTGAACCAGCAACCTTCTTGCTGTGAGGCGAACGTGCTACCCACTGCGCCACTGATTATATACTGATTATATAATAGAATAATAATGGAAATAGGCCTTAGGACTAATACTTCTCATTCTTAAGAGTCTGATGTCCTAATATAAACTTGACCTGGTAATTTAGGATGGAAACATCCTTGAAAACTGCTTTAAAAGGACAGCTCACTCAAAAAAGATAAAAATGACTGACTATTTACTAGTAATAAATGATTAGATGTATTTATAAAATTTTTTTGGAAATTGAGATTCATGCATTATCTGAAAGCTGAATAGATAAGCTTTGTATTGATGCATTTTTTTTTACAACTATTTAAAAATCTGAAATCTGGGGGTGCAAAAAAAAAATGTAAATACTGAGAAAATCATCTTTAACCTCTTAAAGCCCATGTGTTTTTTACATGCAGTTTTATTTCTCTTTGCTATTTGGGCTTAATGGCGACGCAGTGGCACAGTAAGTAGTGCTGTCGCCTCATAGCAAGAAGGTCGCTGGTTTGAGCCTCGGCTGGGTCAGATGGCGTTCTCCCTGTTCTCCCTGGTTCGGTGGGTTTCGGGTGCTCCGGTTTCCCTCACAGTCCAAAGACATGAGATACAGGTGAATTGGGTATGCTAAAATGTCCGTAGTGTAGGAGTGTGACTGAGCGTTTATGGATGTTTCCCAGAGATGGGTTGCAGCTGGAAGAGCATCTGCTGCGTAAAATATATGCTGGATAAGTTGGCGGTTCATTCCGCTGTGGTGATCCCGGATTAATAAAGGGAGTAAGCCGAAAAGAAAATGAATGAATGAATATTTGGGCTTATTAGAACCTAATTAGAATAAAAACCTAAGTATCTTCTTTTGATACGATGTACTTTTAGAGAAAAATGATGTCTATATATGTGGACTCGTGGTCCCAATTTACATAAAACACTTTTCCTGACTGTTTTTAATGCATAAAATATAAAAAAAATTTTTGCACTTGCTTTGACTATCAGAGAGTAAAAACAACATGTTTTCCCATTTTGGACAGTTAAAAATAGTGTTTGGGATATTTCATATGCTGTAAAACAGTTGCAGGATGACACTGTGTGTCTGTAACTAAATATAAAACATTCAAAGTATTTTAAATAGACACTTAAGAGCTCAAATGTGCTGTCCACATATGTGACCACTTAAGCCCTAGGAGGATAAAGGTCCCATAAAGTGCTTTGAAATGTAAATTTTTTTATTCAATGTTAGAAGTAATCTCAACAGAAAAATAAGTAAGTAAGTAAGTAAAGGTTTATTTATATAGCACCTTTCCCAGACATTGAGTCACAAAGTGCTTTACAATAAGACAAAACAAGTAAAAGAACACATAACAATTAAAAAACATGTTAAACATATTAAAACAAGTTAAAATATCCAAATACAGATCCAAATACAGAAACACTGATACTGTTAATTAAAAGCTTAACCAAAAAGATGCATCTTTAAGTGCTTTTTAAAAAGTTCAACTGATCCCAGAGTTCTCAGTGCTATCGGCAGAGAGTTCCAGAGCCGTGGGGCCACCACACAGAAAGCACGGTCACCTTTAGTCTTAAGACGAGTTCTGGGAATGGCTAACGGGTCTTTGAAGACCTTCTCCAGAAGACCTCAGAGACCGGCTACATGAGTGAAATAAATAGAGGCTGGGATATAGAATAGACGTGAAAAAGTTGTTAATCCGTTTTGACGGGAAGTGCAAGATTTGGATGTTTCTACTGGATCAGTTTTATATTTTCTAAACACAAATTTAGTCACTGTTTTGGAGCACACTAGCGTATAGATATCCTTAGTATAGATTATCCTTAGTCTTAACTAACAGACTCAAACTAACATCAAAATGTTTTTAATTCTATTTAAAAATGATCACACTGATCATTGCTAATAAAACATTTAATTTTGATATATTTACAGTATAAAAATGAGCATATTCATAATATTCAAATGACTTCTGACATACCAAAAAATAGATCATTTTGACCCATACACTGTCATTTTTGCTATTGTCAAGAATATTCCTGTGCAACACAAGACTGGTTTTGTGCACTAGGGTCACATATATTAATTATTGTTCAGGCCTGATAATCTCATAACCGTTGATGTAACAGTAATGAATCCCACTGACCTGGCGTCCAGCGTCTGTCCCAGGATGTGCAGGCAGTTGACAATGGACGTTGCATCATTTCCTGCCAGAAACACAGCGGCGCTCATCTCACACACACTGATCATCCAAACAAACATGCTTTTCACATTCTCTAGCAGCGCCTAACTTTAGCTTAAAGAGACAGGCACGAGATGTGTGTTATCAGAGAACTGCACACACTGAACTCATCAAACAGCATCAGATCCTCTCAGACAGAGATTGAGACTGATTTGATCATATTTCTGCCTGCTTGAGCTCAGATAAACAGCTTCAAGAGAAAAGACTCCAATCTCTAAACTAGAAAAGAGTAATTATGTCTTTTTCATCTCAATACTTTTTATCTTACAGTTGCCAGTTCATATCTTGAACATCATGCGATATGTTTTATCATCCAATCTTAAACACCACACGTTGTTTTTACAACAAGCTTGTTATTTCTGTTTCTGTCATTGAAATAGTTGGCATCAGGGATCTGTCCTGTTCTTGCAACTTTTTTCTTGCATTTCTGATTGATCATAATTGTGAGTTTGTATCTTGTAATTCCAAATAAACATGCAATAATATGAACGGTGACATAAATAGTCGCATTTAAATATAAAATGCCTCAAAACACACGCATATCAAACTACAAAACATATGTTTCTCTTACCAAACAATGAGATCCGGTGTCGCACCAGAACACCCAGCTTACAGAACAGGCTGAGAGTCACGAGAACGGGGAGTAAGAATCAATAAATGATAAATACATTCAATAAATCCATCAGACTCAAGTAGATTCAGAGGTTTACCTGGTCACCATCTCCTTCTCTTTATTGGAGGCATGGCCGCCGCTGCTGATTGGTCGAACAGCAGTGGACAGGAAGTAGAGCCGGTGATTTTTAAAGTACTGATCCACTAGTGGCAGAACAACCTGGAAATGAGAGAAACAACCATTTGATCAATGCAAAGAAATTAGGGCCGTTAAGCCAAACTTCCCTGACTTTTCTCTGACTAAAAAGCATTTCAATGACATCTAATGAACGTAAAAAGGTGGCTGTTGTGCTTATATATTAATAATATGTGTAAATAAAAACATAATA
>NC_079446.1:48860882-48868382 GCF_903798145.1 Danio aesculapii | reverse complement strand
GAGCCAGATTTTGGTAAAGCCCAAACAATCCAAACACACAAATAAAACAATACAGTAATTATCACTGTATAGTAATACTAGTAATAGTAATACTTTGTATAAAAGGCTTTTTTGGCAATGACAGCTTCATGATGCTTCTTTTATGGAGAATGAAGCTACATGCATTGCTCAGGGGTGATTTGACAGTTCTGTGGGTCTCGTCTATAAACTCTGATTTTTAGCTCTTATTTTCATCACGATTCAGCTCAGGTGATTGGCTGGACATTCTAGCAGCTTTATTTTCTTTTCTGAGTTTTCTTTGCTGTGTTTTGGATCATTGTCTTGCTGAAATGTCCTCATGGTTTTATCTTCATCATCTGATAATGTAAGATTCCTTTACACTGATAAGGAGCAGAGTAGCTTTTTTAGTTACGGAGAGATTCCACTGCTGTCTGGGCCTTCCATGCCTTTTAACACTTCACTTTCATCATGTGTTCAATACTTAATTTCCTTTTATTACACATAACTTCATTCCTAAACTAATTTGTTTGGTTTTCTTTGTATGTATGCATTACTTCGGTTGATATCTGGTGTAAAATTTGAAGTCAAGAGCACCTTTAGAAATTCATTCATTCATTCATTCATTTTCTTTTCGGCTTAGTCCCTTTATTAATCTGGGGTCGCCACCGTGGAATGAACCACCAACTTATACAGCATGTGTTTTACACAGCGAATGCCCTTCTAGCTGCAACCCATCACAGGGAAACACCTTTAGAAATATATTTTCTATAGGGAAAAACTTGTAGCGCTGCCACATAATTGAGTTAAGCTGACTGTAAAATTCATTAAATGTGTGAATAGGCCATGCAGTTAAGCAAACTCACACTTAGTTTTTTTGTAGCCCAAATATATATTGAGTAATGGTCTTATTTTACCGTCTTTATTTTGAAGTGATGAGGGGAAGTGAATGTGTCTAATCTATTTCCTGTTCCAACTGTTGCTGTTTTTTTCCATAAATACACATTTACATAACATACACACCACAAGGGGGAGATAGTGGGCACATGGACACTACTCAGTGTGTCATCTAAAGAAGCCAGAGGAGCACATGGAGTGAGGTGTTTGCCAAAACTACCTTGTATTTTTCTTTTTGATTCGTGGGCAAAGGACAATTGTTTTGCGTGGATTTTTTGCTCTTTTAGGACTCATTAGTCTTGCAGGACCACAGTCAAGACTATCCTAGGAGGACCTTTACCGTACAGCAACAAGGCATGGTTCCAATTATTTGGACTCAAACTTTGGGGTGAGCGCGAACCATTTTGCACGTACACATCCACGGACTTTTGGACTTTACACTCACACACACACACACACACGGGGATTCACCATTTTTTTGTATTGTGTTATTGTACGAATGTTGTTTGTTTGTTTTTTTTGTTTGAATGTAAGGACATTTTCAGAGAACTGTGTAACCTTTATCAATCCATGATAAAATTTGTAAACAGGAACTAGAGAATTGAACCATTTTTTTATTTTTTTTCTTGTGTATCCCGTTGATTTAAAGACGAGCGTTACATAGTGGTGGCCAGTACGGGGAATTCTATATTTAGCACTAGTTCTAGTTTCATATATTATCATGGATGATGCATATACAACTGTGGATGAGGTTGAAAATACAGAAACACAAATCAACCCTGTAATACACACTGTTGATTCATGTGAAGGAAATGAAACTGATTATACAAGTGAACAATTTACAACTAGACGTAATCCAACTGAACAATTAACATCACTGCTTAGTTCATTGTATATATCAGATACTGATCAAACTGCTGGTGTTTCTGATGAAGTGGGTAATCAAGGTATTTATGATGAAGTTTTTCAGTTAAAGGAGGATTTATTGGCTCTTTCTGATAAAGTTCAAAATATGGAATATGACTTTAACCAAGCTTTTGAGAGTACAGTGAATCGTGAAACAAACTTCAGACAAGCATTAGATGATCGTCTGAACAGTATGCAACAACACTTTGAGGATTCATTGAAGAAATTAGAAAAATCTGTCATTGATTGTTTTCTAAGGAGAGATGAAAAATGGGAAAGTAAAATTAAACAAATTTATTCAACAAGCACCCCATATCCTTCTAGAAGACAAACTATACAGACAAAGGTTACACGTTCGGATTTTTTTTCACTGCACAGTCACCTATAACCAAACCATCTTTTGATGCTACTTACCATGTTTCTGCCCCTAGTTCCTCAGGTCACCAGACACAGTCTGACGCTAACGTTTTACCTGGTTCATCCTCCTTTTTCGCTCGACCTCCAGTACGTCTAGAGTTCCCCTCTTTCGGTGAAACCTGTGAGACAGCCGATGTATTCAACTTCATTGAGAAATGTGAGGACTATCTAGAGGTGAGACCATTGTCCAATCTGGAGCTATTGGGTACACTTAGCACTGTCCTGCAAGGTCCAGCTTTAAGTTGGTGGAAGGCTGAAAAGGGAAAGGTGAAAGACTGGGAATCCTTTAAAAGAGCATTAATGGATGCTTTTCTACCAGCTGACTATATGTCTGAAGTAGAAGAAAAACTAAGAAATATGGTACAGCAGCCCAATCAACGGCTCAGGGATTTTGCATACAATTATCGTGCTTTATGCCTGAAATGGAAACCAGATGCTTCAGAAGAAGAACTGGTGAATAGGATTCTGAATAACATCAACCCCAGAGTTGCAGGATGCTTGAGGGGGACAGTTAATACTGTTAGTCAACTGGTGAAAGTGGGAGCACTGGTGGAAAAGGACTGCATGGGGACAAAGGAGTACTGGAAGAAAGTGGAAAGTAGTGGTGAAAGAGACAAGACCAAGAAGTCATCTGAAGCTGGTTCTCGCAAACATCTGGCTGGTGTGACTATAACCCAACATCATCCAACATCTTTCTTGTTGGGAGTAACCATCAAAGTGAATGGACAGGAGATAACAGCCGTCCTGGACACAGGTAGTACATTTACTTTAATTCAAGAGAGTGTGTGGAAGAGACTGAGATTTAAGAGAGTTGAAACATCAAAGACTTTATCCTCTCAGAAATTCATCATGGCTGATGGAACCATACATCACTCTAGGGATCATCAGTCAATGAGTGTTGAGTGGCATGGAGAAAAATATGAGATGGGAGCCTTCATTATGAGAGATTCCCACTTGGCTTTTCCAGTGATTATTGGACTTGACTTTCTGAAGCTCGCCAGAGTGGTGGTGGATTTAGAACAAGGGAGATATGGTATAAGAAGAGGAAAAGACTGTAGGTACTTCCCCTTCATGTCTGTTTTACCCCCCTATTCCCAGGAAATGCCTGTAAATCCATCCTGCTCAGTGAGACATGCTGCACTCCACCTGTACTGTGCTGTTCCTCCTGACTATCAGCCAAAAGTTGCTTATCTATCTGATACACCAAGCATCTGTTATCCCGAAGAAGTAAGAGACTTGATTACTGCATGGCCAATTACCACCTCAGAAAAACTTGGGCATACATCGATTTATCAACACAAAATCACCCTCACAGACCATACTCCAGTAACATCAAGAGCTTATAGAGTATCTCCATTAAAGAAAAGCATTATTGAAGAAGAGGTAGATCGAATGCTGGAGAACAACATCATTGAGCCTTCTTTCTCACCATGGTCTTCTCCGGTGGTCCTGGTCCCCAAGGAAGATGGAACTTATCGTTTCTGTGTGGACTACAGGCGTCTTAACAAAAAGACCATCTTTGATGCTTATCCCATGCCTCTAATTCAGGACATCTTGGAGTCATTGGAGGGAGCTACCTGGTTTACATCCTTGGATTTAAGATCTGGATACTGGCAAGTCGAGATGGCAGAGGAAAGCAAAGAGTTGACTGCTTTTATCACCACCAAAGGCCTATTCCATTTTAAATCGATGCCATATGGACTGAAAAACTCTGCTGCAACATTCCAACGACTAATGGAGAGAGTGTTGGGAGAGTTGAGGGGTAAGATATGCTTTGTCTACATCGATGATATCATCATTTATTCAAAAACCCCAGAAGAACATAAGAAACACTTACATCAAGTATTAGAGAGACTTACTCAGGCCAACCTCACCCTGAACATGAAGAAATGTCAGTTTTTCACAAGACAACTGAAATTCCTTGGACACATGATCACAGAAAGAGGGATAGAAATGGACAAAGAGAAGATTCAAGCAATCGTGAATTTTCCTACACCATCTGACCTAAAGTCCCTCCAACGGTTTTTGGGGTTAGCAGGTTGGTATCATCGCTATATTCCTCATTTTGCTGATATCACCGCTCCCCTAAATCAGTTGAAGAAAAAAGGAGTGAGATGGGATTGGAATGAGGAATGTCAATCAAGTGTGAATGCTCTGAAGCAATCCTTACAACATGCACCTATACTTGCACAACCAGACACCACTAAGCCTTTCCAGATACACACAGATGCTAGTGATGTGGGACTAGGAGCTGTACTCACTCAAACTTGTGACAACCAGGAGAAAGTAATCGCCTATGCTCAAGGACATTCATTAAATGTGTGAATAGGCCATGCAGTTAAGCAAACTCACCACTTAGTTTTTTTGTAGCCCAAATATATATGAGTAATGGTCTTATTTTACCGTCTTTATTTTGAAGTGATGAGGGGAAGTGAATGTGTCTAATCTATTTCCTGTTCCAACTGTTGCTGTTTTTTTCCATAAATACACATTTACATAACATACACACCACAAGGGGGAGATAGTGGGCACATGGACACTACTCAGTGTGTCATCTAAAGAAGCCAGAGGAGCACATGGAGTGAGGTGTTTGCCAAAACCCTTGTATTTTCTTTTTGATTCGTGGGCAAAGGACCAATTGTTTTGCGTGGATTTTTTGCTCTTTTAGGACTCATTTAGTCTTGCAGGACCACAGTCAAGACTATCCTAGGAGGACCTTTACCGTACAGCAACAAGGGCATGGTTCCAATTATTTGGACTCAAACTTTGGGGTGAGCGCGAACCATTTTGCACGTACACATCCACGGACTTTTGGACTTTACACTCACACACCACACACACACGGGGATTCACCATTTTTTTGTATTGTGTTATTGTACGAATGTTGTTTGTTTGTTTTTTTTGTTTTGAATGTAAGGACATTTTCAGAGAACTGTGTAACCTTTATCAATCCATGATAAAATTTGTAAACAGAACTAGAGGAATTGAACCATTTTTTTTATTTTTTTTCTTGTGTATCCCTGTTGATTTAAAGACGAGCGTTACAAACTGGACATTTAGATTGAGTCTGCAAGAAGAAACCTTGGGAAAATGGTTAATTTATACATCCATCAGAAAGAAGTAAAGATAAATGCCAAAAATATATGTAAATATAATCAACGTCTGCTTGTTGTTTACAAATGGAAATGAGTGTCATGTAAATTGAATGGATGACCACAAGTATTTACATGTATAATATTTGCTTTTTAGAGCTGTGAACCTACACTGGTCTCATGGTTCGGTTCGGTTACGATTATCATTCCATCGATTCGGTTCAATTCGATATCTCGGTGCATCATGGTTTATATATATATATATTTATATACTACTTTTAATACTATTTTGTCCTTTATTACAAACAGTCAGATATATGAACTGTACCTTTACAAATGAACAAATGTAAACATCCCGCTCGCTTTCTGAGCCTTGTCTAGCGAGTTCTTTCTTACACCCCTATGATTAGTCAACAGAAAGTGCTCAACAGAAAGGGCTGCGATTGGCTGTAATGCTCTGGCGCTCTTCACCGATGAGTGACACTGATAAACGGCAGCGATGATCAGAGCTGATTCCTAATAGACGTAGACGAGAAACTCGCTCTGCAGACACGTGCTCGTGTTTGTATCCAGAAGTATTGCTTTAGAGAGGAGGACACTTTACCTCACAACAGCAGGTCAAAGATCCACAGTGAGAAAGAGAGAAAGAGAGAGAGAGAGAGAGAGAGAGAGAGAGAGAAAGAGCGAGAGAAAGAGTGAGAGAAATGGAGTTTACTTTTAGTTTCTTCATAACAGTGAAATAGGGGCTTCTGCTGTGAGTGTCAGTGAAAGACTGTCCAGTAACACACAGGCAGTGAATTGTGCAGTTTCTGTAGTAGTTGGAGCGTTTAAATACTCGTGGTCACCCTCCCTCGCCATAAGCTACCACAATATAGTGCATAAGAGATAATGACGTCAGTAGGTAATAACCAGTTATGATTATTACTGAACCGATACCAAATGGTCCACGTCTGCATCGCGGTGCACCAAAGAACAATTAATTTTGACAGCCCCTATTTGCTTATATTGTAACCAGTTGACTATTGTTATTTATCATTGACCACTTTTTGAGTTGTTACTATGAAAAATACTCATGTAAGTACCCAGTGAAGGAGTGTGTGTGTGGTGCTTGTTTTCTTTGTTACAGCTGCTAAAATACTTTCAACACTCAGATTTGTCTCATTTATAGTCTGAATATCAACAAATTCTTAATAATTTTCTAGACAAGCGAAACATATTTGCTTGTTTTAAGAAAAAATAAACCAAAATTAAGGAGCAAAATAACCCTGCCCAATGGGGTACGCAAAATACTCTTGTTTTTTCCTTTAGATATTATTTGGTGATGTAAGAATTACAGATAGTGATGTCTTCAATATTTATTTTTGAATACGCTGTATTCCACATAAAACAGCAGGTACATGATTTCTCTTTCGCGCACTAATGCAGATGTGTGCTTCTGACCTGACTGGACAGGGAGATCCTGCGTGTGCGGTGTGTGAAGGTAGACGCATCACTCTCTCTCATCCGCTCGATGCTCCAACCCCACGACAGCATCGTCTTCAGACTCTCTCTGATCGGCCAGCGGTAAATGCTCCTGATCCTGGAGCACAGAGACATGCTGGAAACGAAGCTGCATCCAAAATGGCACAATATATATATATATAGTATGCACTATGTACACTATATATATAAACTAATGTTTTTTTTTACTAAGCAGAATTCCAAACCATTTCCCAGATGAGTTTGATGGTTTGCCGTATTAGTGAAAGAAATGACTAAAGTACCAAATAATACCTGCCTTGAGTATAAACCCATTCACCATTAGGAGGCGGCATAATCACTCTAGTGGCAGAATACTGCTTTCACATCCAAAATAATAAAGTAATCCAACATGTGCACCCAATAGCTCCGCCTCTCTTCCGCTACATGAGCAAAGCTGCGGTCGTTGAGTGCGTGAAGTGTCCATCATTCCACACTTCATTTTACTGACTGGATGAGTGCATCATCCGGGTAATTAAAGCTTTTAGAGTTTTCAGTGTGAACACACTACTTAGACTATTATACTACAAAATGGCGTAGAATAGTGCATAAGTAGGCGATTTAGGACGCACCCACAGAGAATCACACACTTGCTTGAAATGTAGTGTTTTAGTCATCATTTTCTCCACTGACTCTGTGATCATTACCTTCTCAGACAGACATTTGTAGGGCT